>NW_006160010.1:3428532-3464239 GCF_000334495.1 Tupaia belangeri chinensis
GGTCCCCGGGGGGTGGCGGGAGAGCCGGGCGGGTGGGCTGGCGCAGGGCCTACTCCGCCCGCCGCCGCCTCGCGCGCTCAGCCCGGGGTCCCCGGGGCTAGTAATGTTTTCAAAATACTGATTTAATATTGAATTGGGGGGTGGAGGGATTACCACAGTAGAGAAACATCAGGCTTAATTAAAAATCCAGGTTTAGTTCTAATTTTACCTGGTTCATTTATGACCTGGGACAAGTCACTTAATTTCTCTAGACATATTTCTAAATTCTTATAAAATTTCTATATTTCCTTTTGTTCATCTACATTTTTGAATCAGAGCTAATATTTAACTGCTCCAATGAGACTGGCAGTCAAAGTGGTTAGCAGCATCCACCTGTCTGATCAATCAATGTTTTGTTTTTTTTTTTGAGAGTTTTGTTTTTTGGTTTTTGGTTTTTTGGTTTTTGTTTTTTTTAAAAACCTACAGGCTATGTGTGCTCACCAGAAAGACAGAGAGACAGAAAGCGCGAAATCATCTCCTGGGAGGATGGCCATGTTGCAATCGCTTTTCCTCCATTCTCCTCTCGGGATCTTGGGCACACATACATGCACACCCGGCATGAGTTTAAGCCACCAGGTCCAGGACTTGAACCATAGTAGACTACATGGGAGTCCACCAACATAGCCATTACACCAACTGCTAGTCCCAATCAATGTCTCTTTATGATTAGTTGTTGTCTAGACCATATTAGTCTTTAATATTTTAAACATCAGTGTCTTAAAATATTTACCATGCATTTTTACCCCAAATATAGAGAAGAAAAGAAGAAAAATATCTAACCTTTTTTAAAACATTACCTGGAACTTGTAAGACTTTTCAGTCTTCTATTTCCATCTTCCAAATAGTATTTATCACTTAGATCCTTCATTTATTTCACCTCCTATCCTCCAGAAACAGACTTTCCTACTAACATGATTGCCATAATAGATTTATTATATTTTTGTTCATCACTACTTTTATTATTTCCACACTTTCCTGAGTTTGATCTTACTAAAATTTCAAAATTCTTTTAGAAAGTGTGTGTGAGTAGTAAAGTACTCAGCCTTTCTTTTCTGAAACGAACTTATTTTTCTCTTACTCTTCGATGATAATCTAAGTATAGAAATCCATAGAAATTGACTCTCAGCATTGCTTTCTCTTTGCTCTGAATGGAACTTCTCCAATGACGTAGTGAACTTTCTCAATCCATACTCCAGGTCTCTTCTAATGATTTTTTATATTGCTTATCTATTTATCTCCCTATGCTCCATTTTGAGTGTTTCTTCAAATTTACCTTTCAGTTCACTTTTTCTTCAGCTGTGTCTAGACCCATCCATACTGCTTTTGTGTGTAATAACTAAATGATTAACTTAAAGAAATTTCATTTGGCCCTTTTTCATATTGATCTGTCTTTCTTTATACATCATGAGTCAGGCTGTCTAACATTGGAGTTCTAGAGTAAGAAGTCCATTGTGGTCTTACATCTAGAGCTCATCTACTTTTCTATGTGTGTGTGTTTGTTTATTTATTTCTTCTATAAGAGAGAGGTACAGTGATAGAGAGAGAAAGAGACACCTCCAATAGAGTCTTCATGCCATGATCCATCCCGCCTCAACCAGTGTTGACCATGGGCACAGCATGGACATGCTTCTGGCATCAGCATCTGGCTCCAATTGTATCACTACACCACCCTTTGGCCCCAGGCTCTGTTTTAATCTCCTACCTTAATCTTTAATTTGATCTGAGTTTGGTTTTCTTTTTTTCACAAATGAAATAGATTTGCATTAAAAAACACAGAAGAATGCAGAGGTCTGAAAATCAGGTGGTACCAACCAGTGAGGACTACCTCAGACTGGAAAGAGAGTTGCCAGTATAAGTAAATACTTGCTACTCAGCTGCAACCAACTGTTGTAATGTGGAATGTGGGCCTTCTGTTGACAGATTTTCTGGTTTATTTCAAGAGAATCCAAATAACTTTTATGCGCGTAAAATCTCCCAAAGTCAAAGTGTTGGAAGTTGATTCATTTTTAGAAAAGTGATCATAAAAGTAGGTCTTCTGGCCATATTTACAAGCACAAATTTGGGAATCAGACAGCTCTGAATTGGGACTTTAGCTTTTAGAAAGCAATTCACTTAACTTCTCTAAGCATTAGCTTCTATATCTGCAAAATAGACACCATTAACTGCTATGATAATTAAGTTAGAAAAATCAGACAATGTATCTTAAACAGTACTTAATTCACAGTGAGTATTTAATAAATTTCTCAGAAATAATCTCTTTGAGGATTGTGAATATAAAATTTTATCCCCATTATCCAACATAGAGTGATACTCAATAAGTACCTGTTAATAACAGAACAACTGTTGGCTGATAAATTAATAATGTTAGTCAAATAAATTTTAGTTTATAAAAGTGAGTCTATTTCACATATGTTTAATATACAGTGCAATAGACTTCATTATAGTTTCCATAAAGTTTGTGAAATTAGTGTAAAACATCAGTAGCTATGAATCAAGTTGAGTAACTTGTGAAATTTTGAAGTAAATGTGAAGTTTTACATTTTGCAATCAATATGGAATGTTTGCTGTGTTGACTTGTAGCTATTTCCTAAGAAAGGTTAGACAAAATTATACATCCCAGAAAACCTTTATATCTCAGTAGTTCTACTTTTATACAAGCATGTGTTAATTAGTTAAATGCCATGCACAAAGATCCTAGAGTCTAGATTCTCCAAAGAGAGAGTAGAAAAAAACAAAGCTGACACTGTAAACCATTTCACTGATTCAAAGATGCTTATAATTTGGTGAGAGAGAAAATAATTCATAAATAAGGAAAAGCATAAAAAGAAAAGTTGGTGTAGTAGGAAGAATAGAGTTGTTTAAAACGCACCTCCAGGCACCTCTAGGTTTCTCAATAATGCTGTGGCTTTCTGAAATGTGCCCTTTTCAAACTTCCTCCACATAAATGGTTGTTGGAAGCATATACTAATGAAATCCCAAGGCTGAAGAAGCGGCTGCTGGGAGGAGTTTTTAAAATCCTACCTTAGCTCCACAACTGAAGGTCGTGGTTCTAAATTCAGTAGTTTGGAATTCAAGAAAGTTTTAACATTCATTCACTATCCGTTTGGCTGTGTTTCTCCTTTGCGTTACAGTAGAAGAAGCACATTCTAGGTTTCGTTCTAGGCTCAGTAAATGTACAGTTCAATGTCAAGTTCCATGATGTGGTTTAGACCTGTACTGGGATGAATTCAGAAATATAAAAACCCTGGGATTATCTAGGGTTCACTTTCCATGATCTAGTTTCAGAACTGAGCCACTCCCCAAGATTGGTCGTGGCTTTGCAAAATTCTCTGAGAGAAATGTAAGCACCATCGGTATGGTATGCTTTGTCAAATGTGAAGGCATCAAATTAATAAACTTTATAAAATGCCAATGAGATTTTCTAAATTTATGGAAATTAGTTCGAATAATTTTATATCTCATTCAAAACTTTGGCCCAAAATATATGTAATTGCCAACTATATTATAATGTAGACTGCTGAGTGAAAATAAGAAAGAAATTCATCTTCTGTACCCCATAGCTATTCTCCTGTGTGTTTAGCTTCCATCTGTTTGCCTTTTGTTTTTGTTTATGTGGAGCTTTACATTTTACCATCAATATGGTATGTTTTGCTGTGTTAACTTGTAAGCGGAGACATAAAGATAATAAATTATGCACACTTACCAACTTTTTTAGTTGACTGACTACTAAAATCTGACTTGAAAATTCAGCAAGGGTGTGATAAGTTCCATGAAAATAAACCAAGAATATCTGCTGAGGACACACATCAACATGAATATGGATTGGTAATTTCATAAAGGACAAAGACTTAATGGATAATGTCTCCATATCACAAATTAGATGTATTAAATTCATGAAAAAACAAGTCTCAACTTCCAAAGAATACTTATTACCAGTGTTGCCTTTTATTACCTTCTTTATAGAAAAGGCTTCCAACTAGTGATTTCGTAAGAAACTGAACTAGTTGAAGAGTTTCCTATGTCTTTATTTCAATATAGGCCATAAAAGGTGGGGTTGACACATAGAGCTAGTAATATGTAAAAAAATGAAGCTCTAGGGGCCAGCAGGTATTGTGGTGATAAAGATACTGGACTCCCACATGGCTGACTGTGGTTCAAGTCCCAGTCCTGGTGGCTTGCTTTCTCATTTCTCTCTCCGGTGAGTATGCATGCCCTATATCAAATTAAAAACACAATGGTAATAGTAAATAAAAAATGAAATAAAAATTCTTTAAAAGTTCTAAACTTTGAAAAAATGAAAAAACGAAGCTTTATGTATCTAAGGATAAGTGGATTCACATGACTTAGAGATTTATATGAGGCAACTTGTTCTGCACACAAATACTATTCATTAACTAGTTAACAAACTCAGTTTATTGTGAATGCGTTAGCTGCCACTTTCATAAAGACTCATCTAAACTCAGTCTTTTTATCATCAATTATTTGTGCTGCAGATAGTGACAATAGCTTTGGCTATTGGGATGGGTAATCTTAAGGTCAGGTTAAAACGGGTTTAAAACTCTACTCTAGTCAAGGGATAATCTTATTAAAGTACAAAAGAACTTCAAAATATTCATGTAAAATGAAATTAAAGTACAAGTTTATTTTGGTGCCAAAAAATATTGAAATCCATGTGTATTTTTTCCATAATATGCATTTTTTTTATAAACTTTGTAGTGGCATTGCCTTCCACCAAAAAGTGACAACACTTAAAAGCACTAGGGCATGAAGGAAAGTTTCCAGGGCAGATGATATCCAGTACCTAAATTAATTTTTTTCAAGTGTTTCAACTATAAGGTTTTGGAAAGTTGTTATGTTGTTCTACTGTTCTCCACTTTTGATCATTTTTGCAGGCTAAATATGTTGTGAACATTAAGTAAAAGTCAATTCATGTTCCTTTTTTAATAGTCATGTAAAAGACACTGTCTATGTTTCTGATCATTTCTACATCCTAGTTAACTATCACAATTTCAGCCAAAGTGTCATTTTAGCTATTTCAAACTATTTTAAATTTGATATATGTCCAATTTTTATTTGACTTTAACTACATATGTATGTTCATGTGTGTAATATGTATTAAAAATAAGTTCAAAAACCATTTATGTAGATCCTCAAAGGGATATTGATTCTAAGTTGCTTTAGAACAAATTCAGATTTACAGGAGCCCTAAGCCCATGTACAAAAAGCCTATCTCTTAAGGAGGAGAATCTGCAAAAGAGAATGACTCTATGGTAATATTTATAAATATGTATGGAGAGTATACTTACACAATGTCAAAAACAACCAAAAATTAGTGACTAATCTAAGAAACAATAACAAGTGAGCCAAAAATCAACTCTAATTTTAAAACATTTCATAATAGTGAAAGTAAATGTGTAGAAAGGGTTTGGCTTTTACAAAAATCAGCTAATGTGATTCTATTCTTGCAGCCACTGTTCACAACTAGCTTGGATATTATTTTTCACCAAGGAAATAAACACTTGTTTTTGGACTAACTCCCATGTGGCAGAGCCAGAGAAAGGCATTTATTGCTATTCTGCAGCTCTTTGAAAAATCAATCTGAAAGAGAAACTGTGGAAGACCCATCTTCCTCTTGTTTCACTGATACTCTGCACTCTGAAAATAAACTAAAGTAAAAAAGAAAATAAGAGAGGCACACAGAGAAGCAAAGACAAATGATGAAGAAAGCAAAACCAGTGCTTCCAAACATCAAATCAAAGAGTGTTGCTCTTGTCCTGGAATTCCCCTAGAGTTACTTAGGACAAGAATCTGGTCCACTGAGATCAAAGCCAAGAAGAACAAAGAAAGTCAGAGTGATAAACAGCCTACTAGGAAGAAATCGCAAACAAACACTGACAGTTTGTAGAGTGACTGGGATAAAAATCAGCTGTTCAGGCTAATCTCTCATTTCCTCCATCAAAATAAAGATGGGGTTTACTGTGTCCTGACATGAGCTGGGCACCCTTACCTGGTCACTTTCCTAAAGCAGAAGAAATGTGATTTTTCAGCTCGTTTATACTCACAATCAGACTACTGATTTCTTACGTTCCTGCCCAGGGATTATTCTGAGAAGACAGACCGTGTATACTTTTGCTGTAGACTTTCTGAAACTATTAGTTTGAGTTCAAGTTTTTAAACAGTATCAACCATACTAATTGTTTCACGATTCTGAGGCCTTTCTGTTGTATGCAATATTAGACAGGCATAATGTTGATAAAAAAAAAAAACAGTCTCCTTAGATTGTTCACTTTCTAATTATCTGGATAAAGACATAACATAGTTAACAAAAGCACTGCAAGTACACTTACATCTCAATGTTCAAAGAAATGCCTTTATTTTTTCCCAACCTTCCTTTAAATGTATTCATCCTTCTGGGTTAGAGTTATGGTTAGAGAAGTCTGCAGTTTAGTCCAACTGGGTAACCTTAGCTCAAACCAACCATTGAAACAGCTTTTATAGTAAACTGTTTCCTCCTGGGTGACTATAAAAAATGTTCCATTTTGCAAAGTTCCACCCCCAACCTCTGCACCACTCCGGACAGTGTCTTAGTACACAAGGACACACATGCAGGCTGCATTGGAAAGAGAATAGGAGGGACTTTCCAATGTGTGTAGTTAGTTCTAGATTTTTTTTTTTTTTTTTAGAATTTTAATTTTGCACTTGCCAGAAAGACAGAAAGAGACAGAGAGGTAGAAAGTGAGAAATCACCCCCCAGGGGGTACGGCCGCACCAATATCCCTTCTCCTCTCAGGATCTTGGGCACGCATACACATGCACCTGGCGTGAGTTTAAGCCACCGGGTCCGGGACTTGAACCACGGTCGACTACATGGAAATTCAGCGACATCGCCATTATGCCATCTGCTGGTCTCCGTTAGTTCTAGATTCTTGTACATCTGTGACTGTAGAGTAGCTGGCTACTGTTCCTAGGGAAGTGACACTGAAGAGCTACTGCAGCCATCTGGCTCTCTCCTTGCAAGGTGCTCCACCAGGCACAGTGGTATCAAAATCCTCTACACACAGTGACCTCTGTACTCTGACCCAAGACCTGACTTCCCACCAGCCACATCATCAGCCACGTCTAGTCTTTGAGCTACATATGGATCACTACTTCTTACAGACATGCTTGGACAGAGGAGTAACACTGTCCCAAGCTAATAAATTTAACCCTTTTCTGTCCCCTCACTGTTACAATTGAAGTGGCCTGGCTTGAGGCTTCTTCTTGAGGGTAGAAGCACTCCCTCTGGCATGCCAGTGAAAACATATCACTAGCACTTATGTTCTAAGGTTCTTCTCATAACTGAGTTTCCAAATCGTCTCTTTTCCTTGGAATTCAATTCTGATTGAGGTAGAAATACAAGATGCTTAAAAATGAGAATTTGGGGGCCAGCTCTGTGGCCTTGTGGTTTAGGCAGCCTGATCTCACAAGGCTGACCCCACAGTTTGTACCCCAGACTCAGCAGCGTGAGAAATATGCTGGGCACATCTGCCTGCTTATGTATGCTGACCTGTAGTACCAGAAGTCTCACGACTGACCACAGGCCAACTCGACCTGAGACACTCCCGGTGAAGCCTCTATGAAGGACTGGGGATAAGGGGTTGTGGTGTGACAAGACACCATCAAGGGTGATCCTCTTCTTTCTTTCTTTCTTTCTTTCTTTCTTTCTTTCTTTCTTTCTTTCTTTCTTTCTTTCTTTCTTTCTAGAAATAAAATATAAACATTTCTAAAAATGACATCTATGATCTTTCACCATGTTTTCCTCTCCCCTTTATTTTACCCCTAATTTCTAGAGATAAAAGAAATAGAATTCCAGTCCTGTTATACCTTCCTTTTACTCTGGAGCAGCCAAATTTATTGTCTAGAATCCTAGTCAGAAAGAATATAATTTATATGTTATAGAAAAATACTTGTGATCTGGATTTTGAATTCTTTGTTTAATTTACTGAAAAAAATTTTTTAAATTATATCTCTCCTCAAATAATGCTTTTTTGGGATGTTCTCAAATAAAACTCTAAATGGACAATAAATTCAGAATAAAGACCCTCTTGTTTTAAAGATTATGCATTATTTCTTGGCAGCATAAAAACTCAAAGCATCATCGGGTGGGAAATCTCTGAGAAACTAGAATGATAAAAATGACAATATATCCAAAAACTTCTTTTTGTAAATTTCATGCACATTATACTTGGGACTAAGATTTTTGAGTACAGAGGAGTGTTATGAGGTTTGACACTAGGCTTTATCACCTTCCCTTCCACCTCCTAGGCAGAAAAGACTCATAAGATCCAGGATAACTGAACTTGTAGGTTCATTGTGCTGCAAAATGGGCAGGAGGCATCTGGAAAGTCTTGTAAAACTGAACCGTGTCTCCCAGTAAGAGGCCCTGAAAACTAACTAGTGATGTAAGCCAACCTAAAATGCAGGAAATAAATGAACTGCCTGAAAAAAAAATGTGGCTATTGTACTTTCAAATAAATGGTTCTATGAGATGGTCACATGAGAACTACAATGGACAGGCATAGTGAGAGTCCTGCGAAAGGACTTAACAACATCCAGAGTATCTGGTAAAGATCTCATGTTTATCACAAAAGGAACTCCGCTAGCTTTTTTACTCTTTTACATGGAAAGGTTTTGATACTTAATACAAATTAAACAATTGTCTCTTCTCTCTTCTCAAATCAGGATACCATAAAGTTGTACATGTAGTCATAATTTATGTCATTGTTCTCTAAGTGGGCTCTGGATCTAATCAGCCCCTAGCCAATGTTGACGGAATTTGGCTTCCTGTTAATCTAAGAGTTTCAGAGACACACAAATTGACTGCTGATAAGAAATAGGAGAATGATACAGTGAAAACAATTTTCCCTAGATGGAGAGGATTAAACTCCTGTACAGTATCTCCAAAGGAAAAGAAACACATTTAATGATCTTCCTTCTTGTTCCAATAAATTGTGAACTTGAGAAAAATAAGCACTGTCCTTTGAAAGACATTTTCAAAGTCATTGGTGAAATAGAGCTTCATGAGTAAACCTTTTCTGGAGCATCTAAGAATAAGCCAATATGAAGTATAAAAAAAACTATTTCAAGGAAATCTAGATTCTCCCCTCTCCCCAAAGTGAAAATGATATTGATACGTGTGGATGATTGAATCATCCAATATTAACGTCCTAGGAGAAATAATTTATTAGTCTCAAGTACCTGAGTATCTTGGCTTACGGTAAGAATCTACAAACTATTTCATGCATTTATTTAACAAAAATTATTGAATATTGTGTGCTAGACATTCCTGTAGGTACAGAAGATTCAACAATTAACAAAACATAAAGCCCCAAGCCTTCACATTGATGGTGTTTCCTACCTTGTAATTACTGCTAGAAAGCTTAGCAAAACATTTCTATTGTGTCTCAAATGACTGTGTAAGACCTTGTGGCATTACATTTTGTTAACCTGCTACTTGTGGCTCTATAATTTTCCCACCTTTGTTTTCTTCTTTTGTTACAATTTTACTCTTCGTTATCAATTTGTTTTGTTGTCCATAAACCACTGAAAATTCTTTAAAAAAAAAAAAAAAGAAAAATTAATCACTAAATAAACTTTCTCTCAAAAATATTTTTTCCTGAGTTTTAAATCTACTGTGTCTGATGTCCATCTTTGGATGTTCACAAGCATCTCAAATTACATAGTCAACCATCTTTGTTTCAAAATCCTATTAACATATCTCTTATATTTCCTGCACTGGCAAGGCCACCACCACCTACTAATTTGATCAGTACAGAAGCAGGTGGCATGGCTGTTAAGATGCTGAACTCCCACATAGTTGGCCATGGTTCAAGTCCCAGACCTGAGAGCTTGAAAATCACCACAGGCATGTGTGTGTACATGTCCAAAATGCCAGGAGAAGTTTGGAGAGCTGTATTCAAGCTAAGATTATCACTCTACTCTAGACGGTGACTTCTCACTTTTCCTCCTACTGTCTTTCTGAAGCTCTTTCAGGCAAGTGCACATGCTTACGGCACAAACTTTTAAAAAACGATAAATCCTTTAGATCTATAAAGCATTTATTATATATATAAGTATGTGTATGATTACTTTGAATTTGGTGTATTTTTTACAGACATAGCTTTTAATAATATGTTTTATACTTTTATTATTATGATTTTAACTAAAATCCCATCATAAAATCACTGAAGAATTGAATTATGTATAAAAAAGTTGGTGATAGAAGAATTTTTTTTACTTGTCAATACATGATACTTTCCTTAGAAAAGTGTTGTTGTCAAATTAGATCAAGTTTCATTGTTGACAGTCAGGTCTAACAAATCACATTTAAACCAAGTAGCTTTTACGTTCATGTTAAAGCTAAAAGTAGATGATAAGAACCAATATGTTAGGATGGAAAAAAATGAAGAAAACGGAATAATAGCTATGTAAGATTATAAGAGATGAAGTTAGAAGAAAATATTTTTTAAAAAGAGAGGAAAAATTCTAAAAGAAACAATTTAGGATTAACAGAAATAGACACTGTCTTCTGTGCATTTTAGCTTTTCTTTTGTACATTTAAATATAGTTTTAACTCCTTGAAATTGCATAACTGAATAACCAAATATGCTTGGTGTGTGCTCAATTTTATAGATCATCCTGCAAATTTCATACAAGTAAGTTATTACTTAATATAATGTTAATACAATGTTTTGGTATATATTTTGGTATAAAATTAATACTTTTTTTCTTTTTTATGAGACAGACCATGAGGTATTTTTGACAGGGTTGGTCTCACTGTTGGGATCCTTGGCCCCAGCCTAATTAGCTCAGATTATAGTAGGTACTACCCAGCCTGTTTAGGGTGTTCTGAGATCTGAAGCCAGGCCTCAAGGTGGCTACATTCTTGGGCGGTAGCACCCTATCTTTTGCACCACTGTGTCTGGACCCAACATAAGCCATATTTTAGGAATAACATTCAGTAAGTTTGGCCCTAAATTTAATCACTGGCATCAGTAGAAGGAGTGAGAGAGATTCTAACAAAGAGACATAGATACACAGGGATAACACTATGTCTGTGGAGACAGAGCCTAAGGGATGCGTCTACAACCTGACAAATGTCCAGGATTGCTAGCTACCCCGGAAGCCAGGAAAAAGGCAGGAAGCAGTCTTTTCCCTAGAGGCTTCAGAGGGAGCATGGCTCTGCTAAGTTTGACTTCAGACTTCCAGCTTCCAGCAAATGAGAGCATCATTTTCTGTTGTTTTAAGTTACCCAAATTGTGGCAATTTGTTATAGCAGACTGAAGATCTAATATAATAATAAAATTCTTATTTATCTAAATTACTCTGAGGGTAGAAGAGAGGATGACTTTAATCACAAAAAGTCAGACAGAGATTCTTTAAGAAGATTCAATTAGAGTCTAATTTTATGTATAAGTAGATCACCAACATCCTCAAATTTACCCATTTCCCTGCCCTAAAATGGTAAAAACAAATAAATTCAGAATGTGGTGTACAGTGTTTACGTAGCTGAAACAGAAAAACTGGATAAAGTCAGTCTAGGATATGAGAAGTCCTTCTCCATGTTGCCATCCTAGCCCCACCCTCAAGGAAATGGATAAAGCCTATAAAGCTTATAAACCAGATGGGACCCATCCCATCCCACATCTGAGTCATCGTTAACATCCCCAGAGGATTTTCACACAGTCTTACTGAAAATGGTCTAAACTTCACTCTAGTGAACTTACCTTGAAAATCTTTCAAAATAAATAATACAACATGGACTAATTTTTCAAAGCAAAAAAGACCTTAGAAAACATCTGTTTCACTCCTGTCATTCTGAAAACAAGAAAACCAAGGTCGAAAGTGCTCAAGTAGGCCAGCCCAGTGGTGCAGGAGGTAGAAAACTGAACTGCAATGCTAAAAGCCACATGGTCAACCACAGGTTCAGATCTCTGTCTAAACCTGAAAATAAGCTGGGTGCATGTGTTTCCACCCCAGATTCTGAGGAACTGGAGGGCTAGAGGAGATATCACTATGTAACAAGGTCCTCTCAGGGGTGCCTCAATCTCTCTCTCTTACGCACTCTTTACCCTGAATAAAATTCCAAAAAGTAAATAAATAAGAACTCAAGTGGCTTTTCTTGGTTATATACAAAATTAGTGACATATTAGCTTGAAACCAACTCTCCAAACTCTGAAAATATTGTCCTTTCACTCCAGCTTTCATTTTGAGTGTCTGACTTTGATCAGACACTAACACTTTCCCTTGCCATTTCTCATGTTACGAGGCATAGACAAATGTGTTTTCTTTGGTTTTGCTTTTAATAAAACCTTTATTTTAGGAACTTTCCAGTTACGTTTTATTTTTAAGACAGATTTTTGCTACAGGGCATGTGCACTTGCCAGAGAGACAGAAGACAAGAAATCACCCCTCATGGGGCACGGCCATGCCACAATTTCTTCTTCTCCATTCTCCCCTCAGGGTTTTGGACACACATGCACACACACCTGGCATGTGTTTTAAGTTGCTGGGTCCATGACTCAAACCATGGTCAAGTACATGGGAGTTCAGCGACATAACCGTCATGCCATCTGCTGGTCAACCAATTACATTTTAATACAGTAAACTGTACATATAGATAAATAATTCATTCATCATGATATTTCTTCTTTTTAAAAAGAATTGAACTACTTGTGGCAGATGCTGGATTGACAGACTCGAAGACTTACTTTCAAATTCCTACCAGAATATTCAACACACAAAAAAGTATATGAAATACTGGCATTTATGCTTACCACCCTGGAACTTTTTTTTTTTAAGACAGAGAGAGAAGCCTTTCTTGTTTTAATTAGTTATTCATTGACAAGAATATATAAAGTATCATGCCCATGGCATGATCCTCCTCCCTAAGCTTCCCAATCAGAACTACAGGCATTTGTTACCATGCTCAGCCTCTTTAAGTTGACCTGGGAATGGTACCTGGGCCTCAGTGTAGTCTTGGATGTCATGCAGCAGCACCCTTCTGTTTGTTCCACTATAACTGTAATAATTTTTAAATACATCAATGGATTGAGAGTAGTTTCAACTGAAGATAGTTACAATCTATGTAGATGTCCAACACAAATGTTTTGTTAAGTCACACAGACATATATAAATTTGAAAATAAAAAACACACATACACAATATGACATGCATGTGTATATAAATGACAAAACCAAAACAGGCTTGAGAAACAGAAATGTTCACTTCAAAACCTACCATAAATTTGAAGTTGTGATCAATGGCCAACTGCTGGGCAGCTTGATGCCAAGAAGAAAAATAATGGCTAAGTGAACACAATTAATCACTGTATTTACATAACTATCATTTTCCTATGTAAAGAGCTACCCTGGTGAGTGTTATAACACTTGTCAATTAGTTCTAATTAGTGTTTCTGCCTCTAAATGCTTGACTCCACTTTCAATTACAATTGTTTGTGTATCTTAACAACTACTGTACTAGCGATGCTGGCATGAGGTCGATACAGTTTAAGCTTAACTATTCAGCCATGACACCCCCCTCAGGTAAGCCATGCCATGCTGTTCTCTTGGATGATGCGGTCATTTCTTGGACTTGATGACATCTCTGGGATGGGGAAGTCATTTCTTGGACTTGATGACATCTCAATGCTAAATTACTGATGGCCTCATGAAGATGTAAACTTCTTGCTTAGATAGTCCCCAGAAACAACTAAATGCTCCATTGCAACAATTTTCCAACAACTCAGTCCTTGACTAGGTCATTCCTTGGAATATCTACAAACAACTCTGAGAAAAGAGGTTTAAAGAGATGACTAAATGAAAATACAAAAGAAAACAATCCTATACATAACGTGAAATATGCTTTCTTATGCATGAGTATGTTGGCAGTAAGTGGTGAATATATACAGAGGTAGATACTATATATGCTTTCCATGTTCTTTTTTTTTTTTTTAACAATGTAACTCTGCTATTATTGCAAGCTACAACAGCTGAAATTTATTTTTATTATTTTTTTAAATACTTATCTTTGGGGCCCAGCAGGTGGCATGGTGGTTAAGGTGCTGGACTCCCACATGACCAACAACGGTTTGAGTCCTGAACCTGGTGGCTTGATTTCTCATTCTCTCTCTCTCTCTCTCTTTGGTCAAATTTAAAAAGAAAAAAGAAAATAATAAGGATTAATAAAATTAAATAAATAATTCTTTTAAAAAAATAGCCTTTAATTTTACCAGAGTGCACATAAGCTTGCCTGAAGCAGAGAGAGAAAAAGAAAGAAAAAGAGTGAAACTGAGAAAACATCCTTCATGGGGAATGGTAAAATGCTACAATCCCTTCTCTTTCATCTCCCTCTTTTAGGGATTTTGGGCACATGCACATGTGCCCAGTGTCTTTTTCAAGTCACTAAGTCCAAAAGGCACAGTCAGCCATGTGAGATCCAGCTGCATTAACTGCCATGCCACCGGCTGGCCCCAAAACAATTTTAAAGAATATGTTGTAAGTGATCATTTCCTTCTGACTTGTTCTGATTCTCCTACAGATAAGCACATGTCCCTACAGACTCTGCATTTCTAATCTGTGAGAGCTGAAGGGACAGTGTGGCAAGTAGGTGGGGGTGAACTATATTCCATACGTTTTCTCAAAGATCTTAGAATAAAGGTTTCTCAGCCCTGCGAGTGGGCTGTGTCTTCTTGACGGTTAGGGGTGGTCCTGGTTCCTGGTGCATGGCCCACAGCAAAGCTTGGGCCCACATCTGTCAAGGAAGATTGTAAAACTACATCTATGGCAGTTCCAAAAGTTCCGCAAACATTTCCTTATGGAAGAGGGAAACAAAAAAACATCAATTTTCTGTGGAAGCAAAACCAGAATGTATTTAGTAATACCATTTTGTATCAGAAATATCAGCAATATTGATATCTTAAATTAATTTTTGAAAACCAAAAAATATTGATAAAAAATTAGGGAGATTGGGAACCAGCAGTTAGCGTAATGGCTATGTCGCTGGACTCCCACGTAGTCGACCGCGGTTCGTGTCCCGGACCCAGTGGCTTAAAACTCTCGCCGGGCGCATGTGTGTGCGTGCTCAAGATCCCAAGAGGAGAATGGAGGAGAAGGGATTGCGGCATGACCATTCCCCCTGGAGGGTGATTTTTCGCTTTCTGTCTCTATGTCTCTCTCTGTCTGGCGAGCGCACGTGCCCTACAGTGAAAATCTCTCAAAAAAAAAAATTAGGGAGATTCAGAATCATTCTTGTAATACCTTCTTGTGACTACAAAGCTACTCCTGGGTGCAAGGAAGAAAGTTAGGAAATCAGGAACTACTAACACCTAGTTCTAAAAAAGAAAAAATTATGAGAATATGATCTCAACTAGGAAATGACTCATGAGAAAATAACAGGTAGAAATGTTTTTTTAAAATCTCTTTATAGAAACTTCTTTTATTTCTCTGATTTCTGCCTGGAGTAATTTAACACCTTATATCTAAAATGAGAAAATGAGTAGGGTGTACCAATTCCAATATCTTAAAGTCAAAGTGTAATGTCAAGATTGTGTTGATGCGGAAACTGAATTAATAAAGGACCAAGTTCTCAAAGAAAAAAGCCAAAAAAACAAAAAATGCTTCTCATGGAAAAGCTCACTGATTTCAATTGTATTAAAGACATTTCTAAATTTGGTTAAATGCTATATTCTATTTTTTTCTTAATATGAGCATTCAAGAAAGTTTATTCAGTATTTTCTTAACTTTTAAATATAAATCACTTGTCAAATAAAAGTAATTATTGTTAGTTAGAGGTTGAAGAGTCATTGATGAAAACACATTCTTTATTACTGTATTAGACCCAGAAAATTTAAACACCTATTTGAGAACATAATAGGTAGAATTAGGTGATTGAGGAACTATATAGAAGGTGTACAGTTTTTTTTAAGACTTTTAGCAAAATTAGCTAGCCCTTCTAACTGCCCAGAAGAAAGAGGTCACATATTGTAGCTTTAAAATAATAACTTTGTTTCTTTTGATGAAGAATTATACCAAATTATGCTTTAGGTTATAAATTACTGTAATAAAATTGTTAACTTGATATTGTAAATTGGTTTACCCTTTTTGGAAGAAAATTTGCAATTTCTATTAGATATTTTTAATAACTATTATTTATCAAGTAGTCATCACATTCCTGGCACCATTCTAAACATTTACAGTCATTCTTAAAACAACTCTATACGATGAGCGCTAGTATATTTCATTGAATCCAAAAAAGCAATCAATTATAAGTAGTGACTTTGTTATATATCGCGAAGAGAAAGAAGGGGCCAGCGGATGATATAACGGTAAAGGTGCTGGACTCCCATATGGCTGACAGCAGTTCAAGCCCAGAGCTTGGCAGCTTGAGGATCACACTGGGCAAATGTGCATGTGTGCCCAAATATCCCAGAAGGGAAATGGAAGAAGAGACCTCAGCTCTCTCACTGTCTCCATCTCTCTCTAGCAAGCTAACACATCTGATGGCAAAAACAAACAAACAAAAATCAGTTATTCTACATATAAGGGCCAGCAGATGGCATAGTGGTTACATCATTGGGCTTCCACATGGCCTACCGAGGTTCAAGTCCCAGACCCAGTGGCTTGAAAATCACAATGGGCACATGTATGTGCATGCCCAAGATCTTCAAGTAGAGGAGAAGGGATTGCAGCATTACCATCTCCCCAAGGGAGTGATTTCTCACTTTCCCTCTCACTGTGTCATCGCTCTCTCCTCAGTAAGCATACACGCCCAAAGACAAAAACTCCTTTAAAAAAAAAAAAAAGCTATTCTGTGTACAATATTTTCTTGTCATTTATTACTTGTGTTTTTATTCACCCAAAATCTGATCTTTTTCACTTAATACTCTTATACAGACGCAAAACTGAATAGATAAATTAAACCCATGAGTTGAGATTTGTTATAGATTGAATTTTTATGTCCCCCAAATTCATATGTTGAAGCCTGATTCCCAGTGTAATGGGGAGTCCCGACTTAAACAGAGATCCTGGAGAAATCACTTGTCCTTTCTACCACGTGAGGACACAATAAAAAGATGGCCACCTATGACGAAGCAAGCAGACTCTCACCAGACATCAGATCTTCCAGACCTTTGATCTTGGACTTTGCATCCTCCAGAATTGTGAGAAATAAATCTCTGTTGTTTATAAGCCACTTTGTCTATAGCAGTTTGCTAGGGCATCTTGTGTGGATGGAGAAAGCATTCTTTACATTTGGGACCCAATTCTTCTTAAACATTTTTGACACAAAGTTAACAATACTTAGGTTTTTTTCTGCCAAATATACGTTCACCAAGATTACAGGTAAGGTAATACATTTTTATGGAATTTTCTACTGTCATCTCTGGGGGGTTGTTCCATGCTTTTGACACCCCTGAGACACATTTTGTTACTGATACTTTTGTTTAAATGAAGATATTAACAGAAGGCTTTCAACACCAGGATGCATATTCCTTCAATGGTCCTTAAAATCCTTACAAGTATCACAGGTATCCATCCAGTCATGGAATTAGTAAAAATAAATGCACTTACGTCAGCAATGACAACGATGTCATTGTGTTTTTTGACTGAAAATTGTAAGGTCACAGCAATGGTGAAATGGATTTTGTTTTTATAAATGTTTTATTATGAGAATAAATGAAATACTGACTTATTATGTAGGTACAGTGTGGATGGTCAACCCTCGTTTTATATCTACTAGCTATAGGATAGGTGATTTAAGCTTCTTACTTTTTAGTTAACTTAGCAATAAAATAGGCATATTAATAATAACCTAACTTGGGGACCAGCAGTTAGCATAATGGCTGTGTCACTGGACTGCCATGTAGTTGACTGCAGTTCAAGTCCTTGGACTCGGCTTAAACTCACATCGGGTGCGTGTGCATGCATGCCCAAGAACCTGAGAGGAGAATGGAGAAGAAGGGATTACAGCATGGCCATCCTCCTGGGGGATAATTTCTCGCTTTCTATCTCTGTCTTTCTGGTGAGCACACGCACCCTATAGCAAAAACCTCTCAATAAATAAATAAATAATAACCTAACCTGGCAAGGTTATTTTTTTGAGAATTTAAAATGGTAGTAAGCTATCTAGTTCTGGATATTTATTTTATAGAAATATTTATAAATCGATAATTATTTATAGAGATATATGTATGAATATGCATTGTTTTAATGTTAAAAATGACAGATTTCTAAATTTTCATCAATAGATACAAATTATGGTACATGCAAGCAGCAGAATTATGTATAAACATTAAAAATAGTGAAATAGGTCTGCATGTGCTGATAAAATAATAATCAATGTACATTGAGTAAAATGAAAATGCTGACATAAAATAATAGCCAATTTATATTGAGTGAAATGCAATTTTTTTTTTGAGAGAAAAATTTTGCTATAGGATGTGTGTGCTTGCCAGAGAGAAAAGAGAGACAAAAAGCAAAAAAGCACCCCCAGGGAAAATGGCCACACTGGAATCCCTTCTCACAATTTTCTGGGATTTTGGACACACACACACACATGTACCCCATATGAGTTTCAAGCCACCACCAGGTCTGGGATTCAAACTGCAGTCAACCATGTGGGAGTCCAGCACCTTAACCACTGCACCACCTATTGGCTCAAAAAAAGCAAACTTTCAAAACAGGATGACTGAATATTTAAAGTAAATACATGTTGGGGACTAAACAGTGGCATGGAGTAGTAAGATGCAATTGTCTGTGAGACTGACCCACATGCGAAGGCACTACGTTCACATACAGAGACCTTCTTGGGTATGCTGGGCACACACATGCCCACCATCTAAGTCTGGCTGAAGCTAGAAATGGGTAACAGAGTGAAGATCCTCTTAGAGTGCTCTCTCTCTCTCTCTCCGGTAATGGAAGAAAAGTAAAATAAGTACATAAACAAGCAAGTGAACAATCGTGCATATGCAGACTTACATTGATAGAAGTTTTTATGTATTTGAAGTTTAAAACATATTTTAAGTTTAATAATGAAAAGATTATTACCCTCCATTTATTTACATTTATTTATTTATTTCGGTTTATGCTATAGGACACATGTAATCATTCTAAAGAGAGACAGAGAGAAAGAGAGAGAGGGAAAGTGAGAAACCAACTCCCAGGGAAATGGCCACACTATACTCCTTTCTCCTCAATTATCCTCTCAGGATTTGGGGTACACAGCTACACATGGCTAGTGTGATTTTCAAGCCACTGTGTTCAGGACTTGAACTGTGCTCTCTAAGCAATATGGGATCCAGTGCCTTAAGCTCCACACCATCTGCTCACCTAATTAGTCAAATTTTAATAGTAGTTGTATTTGAGGGATGTAAAATGTACTTTGTGTATTTCTCTATTTCTTCAGTGTGTACATTGAGTTGTAAAATATTCAAATCAGAAAAAAATTACTGTAAGAATAGACATACTTATTCATTATGCATTTATTTAATTTATAAACTAGGTATAGTTTATAAGATAAAATAATATACACCAATAAGATGTTGGAAAAATAAATGAAATGTAGCTGGACTTGAGCAATAACCTACCTGAACATTTCATCAAAAAATAAAACTGCCTTGGTCAAAACTTATTTTTTATCAGTCAATATTGACTATAAATATGTAAGTGTATTCCTTCAACATCTTCTGAAATTCCTTATTTGTTCTCTATATTCGTTATGCTCCTTTATGAAGTGTCTCCAAAACGGTTACAGAAAATGTGTGTTAAGAAAAAGCTATGCATTGATTTCAAAATGTTTTGCACTAAAATAAACTCAGACTTTAATTTCATGCTTCCACAAACTTTTTGAAGTCCCCTCATATATCTAAATGGGGAGTTTTCTATCTCCAGCATCTGCTATCTGGCTGTAGCAGACTCCCTTACCTACTGAAAAATGTGGTCCATTTCTGAGTTCACCCTCTGAAATGGGAATTCAAACAGTTATCTTTAATCACTTGCATGAGTCAGGTTTGGGAATCTACTTCTTTCTACTCAGAATCCTGCTTTTCTTGCGTCTAGATCAAGTGGCAGACAAAGCCATGAAGGTATTTGATATATGGATGCTCTCTTCAGAGCCAAGCCATAGAACCTATCATCAAAAACACATTTGGGATTTGTATGCGATTTTCAAACACTTTCCTTCCAGGTAAGCAAATTTCATTGCATCAAGGAAACAGTAGAAACAGAAGCCAACAGATGAACAGAGAGATAAGGTGGTACGTTATGTTTAGAAAATATTTATTTTTTAATGGTAGCTCAGATTAACTCAAGAATTGTTTTGTGTACTTCTACCAAAGAGGAAGAACTGAACAGGAAGTGTTCAGGAACTTGTAGCCTGCAACATTTCTGCATCTCCATTTCATTGAAGCATCATGCTATTAACTAATGAGAAGTTTTCCCCCATGAAACCACACATTCCTCAAATTTATTCTATTCATCTAATATTGAAAGGCAGGTTTCTTAGCATTAACATTATGACATCTTTATTGTTAACATAAAGATATAAATTGGAACGAGCCTTCTGAGAGGTGACTAAGAAAAATGTGTCTATGCAGATTTATGAATTAAAATAAAATCGTATTCCTAAGAATATTGAATTCTTAATGTGGCACCTACAATTTTGATAAACATCTAACAAGGGTTATCCAGGGATATGCTGGTAAACCCACTGTCCCAGAACAATGAAAGCTCTAATTTGCAGCATTTATTGATTTCCATGGTGAAACCATGATCCATAGCCAATTTTCAACTACCAAAGTCTTGGTAATCAGCTTGCAAAATTCTTGAATTAGCAAGTGACTAGCTCCTGTGCATCATCATTTCTGTCTGCAAAGCAAGTACAAATCATTATCCCCTTTTACAGATGTTTACACTGAGACAGAAACTGGCGATTTGTCCAAGGTCATACTGTTAGTTGGGGGAGGACTTTGCTTTGCTTTGCTTTGTGCTTTTGCAAATGTATTATAATTGTAATCTTCTTCAGAGGAAAATGCAAATTAGCAACCAAAGAATAAACTAAATCAGAAAGAAAACTCAAAGCCAAACTTCCCTCTGGTGTGCTATTTGCCTGGAAAAACCTGCCAGGGTAATGGATTCCAATGGGGTGTATAACTTAACAGTTAAAAAAAAAAATACTTTAGCCTGAAAACAGAACTGACAAAGCTTTAGTACATGCTTAACATCTTTTTTCAGGTTTTTAAAAATAGTAATAATAGGAGAAACACTATGTTTAGTAACTACAAAGTAATTTAATCAAGGGTCTAAAGTTGATAGGTCCATAGATGGGAGATAATGACTGGGGAAAGGTGAATAACTTCTATGAATATTAGTCATCATTTAGTAAGAAGTATCAAGCTTCAATATTATCAATATTTCTGTAAAAAAATAAAAAGAATAGCTCTGACACACACACACACAAAACAAACAAACAAAAAAACAGTAAAACAGGCCAGAGGAAAGGTTTACAAATAACTTTATGGATGAATTTCTTATTGATCATTATCCTTTCAAAGAATTCATAGATATGAAACCCTTTCAGAAAGTGTCTAATACAGTAAAAAGATAAATACTGAGCATGTATCAATAAATCACTCGACACTAAAACCTGAATTTGGATCCCAGCATTTGTAGCTGTGATCCGAATAGCCATAACTAAGTTGCTAACGAGAAAGAAATTCTTGTCTAGAGTCAGATGATATGATGATAATAATAGCTATAATTGTTTTGAGCAATTAGAGTGTGCCAAGCACTGTGCTAAGTGATTCACATCATTAGTTCATATAATCCTCTTAACTCAATGAGGATTAAGTGAGTTACTATCTCATGTTACTGATGGGAATCTGTTCAGAATACAGCTATTAGCTGAAAGAAGAATGACTCAGAGCCAATACTTCGATCCTCCAAACCTTATCTACCACTTTATACACATAAAATAAAACGGAATGAACACTTCAAAAGCTGTGATGACCTCATCTTCTCCAAAAGGCGGGGATTTCTTGAGATCTGGAAGTTAGCCATATTCCTATCTATATCCCTATGTATAGTATCATACTAACTACATGAAGGATACAACAGGAATGAATGAGTTTTTGATGATGGAGTGAGTAACATCAATACTATTGTTCATAAATCCAGAATCTCAAATACTTGGCATCTTCAAAAAACTTCATGAAAACACATATTATGAAAAAACTATGCATGGATTTCAATTTTTTTAACATCAAATAAACTCAACTAAATAATACTTTAATTCAATTTTCCTTTAACTCTTTGAAGCCAACTTATACCTGTACTTTATTGAGCAGTACTTATTAAGCTAATTAGTAACATCTACCCTTAAATTTAATATACCCATGTATTTTTAAGAATGAGAAATCATTTTTCTGTTAAATTATAATTGAAAGATCCTTGCTTCAAAAACTTTAGAATACATTTTTTGTAATACTTTCCTTTATAAATTTCAAAAATGTAAAATTTTGACTTATATTTGCTTCTATCTGTAGGTATTTTCCATGTCAAGGAATCACACTGAAGCATTGATAGAAAAAGGTCGGGTATATTGTCTAAATTAATAAGTCATCCAAACAAACAGATCTCCAGGAAATTTTGCTTAGCCTCATTTTCTTGCTTGAATTTTTTTTCCACCATTCTAAAATTGGATTTTATCATTTGAGCTACTGAGACCAACATTGCTAGATTAATCTCTATTTAGAACAGTTAATAATACTATTTCACTGTTACTTCTCACATATATGAAACCTTATGCTCCAAATCACAAGGGAGAAGAGTACAATTCATTATCTTATACAAACAAAAACAAAAGCTAGCAAACAACACATGTCCTACTGTAATGGATGAGACCAGAAAGTTTCTTTTTTCTAGGGCACCACCAACAAAACAAAACAGAATTTCCCTTATTATAAGTTGCTCTAAGCTTTTAAAAATTATTTTCCCAAATTTTTAGAGCATTTCATGAAAAAATTTTCTTTTCTTCCATATGATCACTTTTCTGCTGTGATTTCTTTTTTTTTTTTTTTTTGGAGAGGTTTTTCGCTATAGGGCACGTGCGCTCGCCAGACAGAAAGAGAGAGACAGAGACAGAAAGCGAGAAATCACCCACCAGGGGGGATGGTCACACCGCAATCCCTTCTCCTCCATTTTCCTCTCGGGATCTTGGGCACGCACGCACATGTGCCCGGCGTGAGATTTAAGCCACCGGATCTGGGACGCGAACTGTGGTCGACTATGTGGGAATCCAGTGACATAGCCATTACGCTAACTGCTGGTTCCCTCTGCTGTGATTTTTGAGTAATCCTTTCTTTCCTCTGTCTGTCCTGTGCATTCCTTTTCCTTCTGTTCATTCAGTAGACTTTAAGCAGGAAGAGTACCTTGCTTTTCTTTTCTTCTTTGGCTCTTGACACATAGTTTATGTACTTAATACACATCACTGCTAAAGGTAAAATGTTATTTTCCCTATGCGACTTTTCACTGTATAATCTGGCATTAATGAAGATAGGGTGATGGGAAGGGGGAGAGTGTGTGTTCCTCTCCTCTGCTGCTAAGTATTTACTTAGTTTTTGTTTTTGTTTTTGCCTTTTTTTTTTTTTTCCTAAACCTGAGCATTATCAGAAATAGAACTTCCAGGTATGTCAAATAGATTGTTTTCAAAAGATATTTTGAAATCATAAGTATGTTAATTTGCTTCACCATAGTAACCATTTTACTATCTATATGTATCTTATAACATCATACACCTTCAGTATAAACAAGTAAGTTTATATCTTTAAATAGAGAGAGATTTTGAAGAGGATATCAAGGATTAACCTGGTGGAATGGAGAAGGAGTCAGGATAATTTATAAAGATCCCTACATATTGCAATTTATAACCTTCCTTCTTCAGCATTTATCCCAGTCAGCATGGGCATTAGCCACATTAACACGAAAGGTTAATAAATACAGTTTCTCAGATGTACACTTCACCCCTTAGATGGATTGTGAATGGAAGAGTCCTGCTACGTCTTTCTCGGTAAACTAGATCACAAGCACTTTCGTCATAAAACTCCTTCCCAGTTGTCACACCCAGGGTCTAAGCCTTTGCTGAACAATCATGAGATTCTATTACAGTTCATTACATCTGTAATCTGGGTACTCCCAGAGAAAGAATCTCACATTTAGCTAGCTCCAACCCAAGAATAACATCATTATAATTTTATATTTTTGTGTAACCGTAGTTTGCTGGATTAAGAATTCTGAACTCTGTTTCCCTTAGGACACACTCCTTAAAGACTTAAAGCAGTTCAGAAAATACAGAAATTGGAAGGGAAGGGGAGAGAGAAACTGCAGCCAACATGATTTCTTTGTGGAGTCATCTGACTTTGTCAGCACATGAAATAAAGGGAGTGAGATGGAGAACAATTGGAGTATTTTACCAAACCCTTAGAGTTCACCCTACTAGGGGGTAGCTGCTCTGGGAAAAAGCTCAAAAGAAGTTCAAAAGACTTGCTATGAAGTTTCAGTCCTTCTTACTCTCAGTTAAAATGACCAGCCTACAGGCCAGACATATTGGGGACTCTAGAAAAGAGAGGTCCCCTCTACTCTAAGAGTCTCTGGCATTGGGTGCAGACAATATTCCAGGTATTAGAACTGTTATGTGTTGAGAGAACTGCAAAAGAATGATTCCTTTTTTTGGAGAGGTTTTTCGCTATAGGGCACGTGCGCTCGCCAGACAGAAAGAGAGAGACAGAGACAGAAAGCGAGAAATCACCCACCAGGGGGGATGGTCACACCGCAATCCCTTCTCCTCCATTTTCCTCTCGGGATCTTGGGCACGCACGCACATGTGCCCGGCGTGAGATTTAAGCCACCGGATCTGGGACGCGAACTGTGGTCGACTATGTGGGAATCCAGTGACATAGCCATTACGCTAACTGCTGGTTCCCTCTGCTGTGATTTTTGAGTAATCCTTTCTTTCCTCTGTCTGTCCTGTGCATTCCTTTTCCTTCTGTTCATTCAGTAGACTTTAAGCAGGAAGAGTACCTTGCTTTTCTTTTCTTCTTTGGCTCTTGACACATAGTTTATGTACTTAATACACATCACTGCTAAAGGTAAAATGTTATTTTCCCTATGCGACTTTTCACTGTATAATCTGGCATTAATGAAGATAGGGTGATGGGAAGGGGGAGAGTGTGTGTTCCTCTCCTCTGCTGCTAAGTATTTACTTAGTTTTTGTTTTTGTTTTTGCCTTTTTTTTTTTTTTCCTAAACCTGAGCATTATCAGAAATAGAACTTCCAGGTATGTCAAATAGATTGTTTTCAAAAGATATTTTGAAATCATAAGTATGTTAATTTGCTTCACCATAGTAACCATTTTACTATCTATATGTATCTTATAACATCATACACCTTCAGTATAAACAAGTAAGTTTATATCTTTAAATAGAGAGAGATTTTGAAGAGGATATCAAGGATTAACCTGGTGGAATGGAGAAGGAGTCAGGATAATTTATAAAGATCCCTACATATTGCAATTTATAACCTTCCTTCTTCAGCATTTATCCCAGTCAGCATGGGCATTAGCCACATTAACACGAAAGGTTAATAAATACAGTTTCTCAGATGTACACTTCACCCCTTAGATGGATTGTGAATGGAAGAGTCCTGCTACGTCTTTCTCGGTAAACTAGATCACAAGCACTTTCGTCATAAAACTCCTTCCCAGTTGTCACACCCAGGGTCTAAGCCTTTGCTGAACAATCATGAGATTCTATTACAGTTCATTACATCTGTAATCTGGGTACTCCCAGAGAAAGAATCTCACATTTAGCTAGCTCCAACCCAAGAATAACATCATTATAATTTTATATTTTTGTGTAACCGTAGTTTGCTGGATTAAGAATTCTGAACTCTGTTTCCCTTAGGACACACTCCTTAAAGACTTAAAGCAGTTCAGAAAATACAGAAATTGGAAGGGAAGGGGAGAGAGAAACTGCAGCCAACATGATTTCTTTGTGGAGTCATCTGACTTTGTCAGCACATGAAATAAAGGGAGTGAGATGGAGAACAATTGGAGTATTTTACCAAACCCTTAGAGTTCACCCTACTAGGGGGTAGCTGCTCTGGGAAAAAGCTCAAAAGAAGTTCAAAAGACTTGCTATGAAGTTTCAGTCCTTCTTACTCTCAGTTAAAATGACCAGCCTACAGGCCAGACATATTGGGGACTCTAGAAAAGAGAGGTCCCCTCTACTCTAAGAGTCTCTGGCATTGGGTGCAGACAATATTCCAGGTATTAGAACTGTTATGTGTTGAGAGAACTGCAAAAGAATGATTCCTATTATGGCAGCCTTGTTAAAGGTGGTAAAATACTGTTGTAGGAGAAATATCCTAGCTGACTTGCTGGGTTTTTTTTTCCTAACTTCTCCTTGTAAGACACTATTCACCAGACTGAAAAGGATATAGCCCTGCAAAATAGGCTAATCAGAGAAAGCCAAAAAGTGATCCAGCAAGACCGAGCAGCACGTAATACTTAAAGTCAGTTCTACCAGAAGAGTTTCCATAGGCAGGAGAGAGTGAAGTAGACTCCATGTGAGAAGTCTGATTAGCACTACAAATAAGGGAAGCATGAGAAGCCATGGCACATCAGCCAATGGCGGAAGGGAACACTGATGCCTCAAGAAACACTCACTGGATGCCTTGTAAGTGTAGCTCTGAGGGGTAACACTTTTTAAATTGTTGCATCCAAGAAAATAAATAATATTCACTGTGGCAAAATGGTAGTGATTAAGGGAACAGGAATAAAGATCATAGCCTTTTAAAGAGCAGAGATCAGTTCTATCTAGTTTTCAGAGAAGGACTCATGAACAGAATGGAATTTGAGCCAGTCCTCAAAACATGAAGGAGTACATTAAGTATGAACCTGGTGTAGTGATGACATACAGAAAACTGGAAAAGCCATAACACATAAGACATATTTGGGGTGTGAGTGTGAGGATGTAGGTAATGACATGATATATATGAACTCTCCTGTTCCTTTTCTACTTGCCATTTTTTGGCTGTGGTACCATGTACTAGCTTTATGACCTTCGTGAAATTACTTAAGCTCTCCTAGTCTCAGTCCTCTTAATTGCAACAGGAAATAATAAATGTTTCTAGCTTACTGAGTTGAAAGTGAATACTAATATGCTTGAAACAATAACTGGACCATTCACCAGACTTTGAGTTCTTTGAGGACAGAGACTGTGTCCTTTTTTTTTTTTGAGAGGTTTTTTTCCTTTGGGTAGGTGCATTTGTAGGGATGGGGAGATAGGGAGAGGGACAGACACAGTGAGAGGGAAAGAAAGAAATCACCTCTCTAGCGGGTGGCCATGCTGCAGTCCCTTCTCCTCTATTCTTCTCCGAGGACCTTGAACACACATGCACACGTGCCCATTGTGAGTTTCAATCCATTGGGTCTGGGACTCGAACTACAGTTGGCCATGTGGGAGTCCAGTGCTGTAACCACTACACCATCTGCTTGCCCCTAGAGACTGTGTCTTATGTAGATATGACATTCAACATCAGGTAGACTCCTGGATGTGTAGAGGTCCTCAGAAATGTCCCTTGAATGTTGAATTGGTCCCTGGCTCTATGCACCTATAATCATATTTCTATATCATGAAGTCTCCAAGTTTTCTTGTTCCTCTTTGAAGTCCTTAGCTTCCCGAACTGCTCTGTGCTTTCTGTCCTTTCCTGGCATCATAGGGATAGCTTCTCTAATATTGTATTCACTCTAATTTTTATGTTGGTCCATGCTGTTAGTTTTACCTGTGGATTTTAGAGCAAGTAGACACAATAACCTATAACCAGTAATCCATGGTCCTGGCCACTAACCTCTCAATATCGTATAATGAATCGGCCTACTCAAATATGAACCACCCCCAAAATAAAAAAACAGAAAAATCTAAAAAGAGTACCTACTTAACATGCCCTGCAGGTTCCATTCCTGTGACTTATATTTCTACATTAAAACAAATTTGTTGCCTATAGGATGTAAAGAACCATTTTGCTCGCTTATATCCTGCAAAAGATCTATTAACATGCACATGCTCTCTAGGGTTAAGGCTAAATTAAAAGATTATTCCCTTTTCCAGCTACTTAGATTACCAAAAAAGATAGCCATGTAAGATTACATTGCCTTTCTGACTTTAAAAAAGTTGCCTGCTTGCTACCTTTTTTTATCTGAAGCCTGTAGGCAGATTCTAATTTGGCCCTGCAAAAAAATCTGTTTGGCCCTGGGCTGAGGGAAGATGTTAATTTTCATGACTGTTTTAGAACACATCAAAATTCAGTATGCATTTTTTCAGGATTTCAAAGCAATATGCTTAAAACATGCAATTTAGAGCTAGAACATATAGAGCATTTAAAAATATTCAGGTCTTACCAAGAAATCCATCCGGTCTATTATTACAATAAGTAGGATACCAAGATATCTTTATCTGGTTGTGAATGAAATGATCTACATAGAAAAAAGTTCAAAGTAAAAATTGTAGTTTTTCTAATTCTACAGAGGTTTTCTAGTTTTGACACTAGAAATTTAATATAGTTGAAAAGAAGAAGATGGCCAAATTGAATATGCATTAAACATTTCTCAAAAAATAATTTTAAAAGAAAATGGTCTCTAGTCTTTAATATTTTTCTTCAATATATCTTAAGTAACACTCTTAGCTTGGTCAGTAAATATAACTAAAAATGATGGGGACTATGACACATCCACCAGGAAGATAAGTTAAGATACACACGTTGAACATTTCCACAGAGTTTGTTCACATAGCTTAGTTCTCGCATGTTGAATTTGTTCCTTTTGAACCAACATGGTCCTGTTTTGGGCAATGGCAGCAATTAAAGGCTGAATCTAAGTGTGGCTACAGCTGTTAAGTCATTTTTAGCTAACCCAAATTAGTGTTGTTTAAATTCATTCAGCTACTGTCTGCTCCTCCCACCCGAAGTCTACATATTCCTATTATCAAAATGAGAACATACAAAATATTAAATAGTATCCTACTCAGAAGACAGGTGAGTTTGGTTTAAGAAACAAAAAAATAAGAGAACTATGCAATGGTAATTTTCAGAGCCATCTTTCTTAGGTGAAAACCAGTTGCATCTGGGTTTGGCCTTACTCTAAGATAAGGAATGTGAAATTTGCCTTAATGTTATTTCAGAAATAAAGCCACAACACACAGCTTTTCTGAAGCAACTAGGTTTCTATCGTGTATTTTTTGCACAGAAGTCAGCCATCGCTGAGGCATACTGCTATTTCCTTAAACAAGATGCTCCACACTTCCAACAACTGACATTTCCTGAGGGCCTACTCTGCACCAGACTCTCGATAAGGACTTTGTATATACCATCTCATTTCATCTCACAGTGACCCATAATATAGGTAACATGGAACCCTTGTTTTTTTGTTTGTTTTTTAGGAGAGGTTTTCGCTATAGGGCGTGTGCACTCGCCAGAGTCAGACAGAGACAGAGAGACAGAAAGTGAGAAATTACCCCCCAGGGGGGATGGTCATGCCGCAGTCTCTTCCCCTCCATTCTCCTCTCGGGATCTTGGGCATGCACGCACACGCGCCCGGCATGAGTTCTAAGCAACCGGGACCGGGACGCGAACCACGGTCGAATACGTGGCAGTCCAGCGACATAGCCATTACACTAACTGCTGGTTCCCAAACCCTTGTTTTAAGAAGGAACCCAAAGCTTAAAAAGCTAAGTAGTTTCATGATCACAGGTGATCACAGGCCAAGCTCTGACACACATACAGTAAACACACACAGTTCAACCTCGGGGTCTTCACTTAACCACTCTGTTACATTGCCTCCCTCCCATTGCAGTGATGGTATCAGAAACTAAAAGAAATTTCACTGGCTGAAACAACACAACCTATTCTAACGAAGTAAAATTGGAAGGACTAGGTATGACAATACAACCAGGACAAGGATGGTGTTAGAGAAACTTGGCAATACCCCACACGTGGGATTCAGCTCCTCTAAGAGGACACACACTTAAACAGCGTCTGCCGAAGAAAATATCTTAAGATACTTGAAAAGTAAATGTCAGGGAACCAGCAGTTAGCATAATGGCTATGTCGCTGGACTCCCACGTAGTCGACCGCGGTTCGTGTCCGTACCCTGTGGCTTAAAACTCACACCGGGCGCGTGTGCGTGCGTGCCCAAGATTCTGAGAGGAGAATGGAGAAGGGAATGCGGCGTGACCACCCCCCCTGGGGGGTGATTTCTCGCTTTCTGTCTCTATGTCTCTCTCTGTCTGTCTGGCGAGCGCACGCGCCCTACAGTGAAAATCTCTCAAAAAAAAAAAAAAAAAAAAGTAAATGTCAAATGATGCCCTAAGTCTGTGAACCCTGGGAAACCCTGCAGAAGGGAAACGCACCTAGCATGCTACCAAGAGAAATCAAGTAGCACCTGGGAGACCTATGTAGAAAATTCTGCCAGTGGATGCCAGAGCCTCTGATGCAAGAGGTCAAGCATCAAGGAATCCTGGATCAACACTTACCTTAAGCACTTAAAAGGTTTTCAAAGTTTTCTTTGGAACTGCTGTCAAAGTTCATTGTGGAAAGTCTTCACCCCTTGACAGTAGGTTCAATATTTGGAAATAACGAAACTTGTAGCACTTGCAGTAGAATAGTTCAGATGACTAGGCTGAGTAACAAAACCAAACACTGGCTTTAATATAGTCACAGTGATTTTCTTGTATCTAATTAACTGAATATGAAGACAGGAACCAAAACATTTTGAGAATCAGTTCCATCGTTGTTATAAATGACTGTTTCAAAGAAAAAAAAGGACTGGAATGATTCAGTTCTGATATACCTATGTAACTATTACAATTTTTAAGATGTTATATATTGGGACCAGCAGTTAGCATAATGCCTATGTCGCTGGACTCCCACATAGTCGACCGCGGTTCCAGTCCTGGACCCGGTGGCTTAAAACTCATGCCAGGCGCATGTGCGTGCGTGCCCAAGATCCCAAGAGGAGAATGGAGAAGAAGGGATTGTGGCATGGCCATCCCCCCTGAGGGATGATTTCTCACTTTCTGTCTCTCTGTCTCTCTCTGTCTGGCTAGGGAGCACATGTACCCTATAGCAAAAATCTCTAAAAAAAAAAAAAAAGCTGTTATATGTTGTGTGTACATTCAGTCCCAATATGAAGTTATGATTTCTTAAAAACTATTTGTTTGAGTCAGTTTCTGTGAAATTAAAATTGAATAGGATTTGGTTTAGTGTTCACAATGATACCTATTTTCTAGGCCTGCCAAAACAGTATTCCACAGATGGGTTAGTTTAAGTGAGTTTATTTTCTCATAGTTCTGTAGGCTGGAAGTCCAAGGTCAAGGTGTCGGAAACACTGATTTCCTCTAAGTTTGCTTTGACTTGCAGGTTGCTGTCTTCACGTAATTTTCGTCTTGGTGTGTGCACAGTTTTACTGTCACTTCTGTCAGTCCCACTCTCCTCTTACTGTAAGGACACCCGTCAGATTGGATACAGCCTGCTCTGCCTCAGTTGGCATAATGGTTACATCGCTGGACTCCCACATGGACAACCGTGGTTTGAGTCTCAGACACAGCAGCTTGAAAACTCACTCTGGGCACGTGTGTTTGTGTGTGTGTGTGTGTGTGTGTGTGCTCAAAATCTCAAGAGGATGAAAGAGAGGGCCTTGTGACATGACCGTCCTTCCTGGCGGGTGATTTCTTGCTTTCTGTCTCTCTGTCTCTCTCTGTCTCTCTGGGAAGCGCATGCACCCTATAACTTAATTACCTCTTTATAACTCCTAGCTTCAAATGCAGTCACTGTCTGACATACAGTAGGTTAGGGCTTCAACATAGGCATTTCAGGGGACACAATTTAACCTATAGGAACTGTTGGAACAGTGTTCTTCAAATCGTAGATTGTGTTCTGATTTAATTTGGGATTGATTCAGTTTACCATTAAGTCATTGGTGCCACACTGGCTTAGAATATTAAAGACATAAATAAATAAATGTAAATTTACAAATAATTATTATTGAAAGTCATTTTACTTAAACATAAGACCCCCTACCATTATACTTCAGGACACTTCCATTAGTTTTTCTTCCTTTTTTGGCATATTCTGGGAAACTATTGCTCTATGATATAGTTTAATTTAAAAACAGACCTATTAGATTCTTGAAATAGCTCAAATTATTTTTTAATGTAATAAAAAAAGTCATTGCTGTCTTTGAGAATCTATGGTGGTCTGGCACTATGGATATATCTTTTAAATACATTATTTCGCTTAATTCTCAGAACAGCTCTTAGAGTTACTAGCAAAATATCCCAGGGGTTAGAAATTTTTTTAATTACACACTATTAGATGATAGAGCCTAGATCTAAACAGAAATCTGTTGTTTGGTCCATGTTTTTACCAATACTCTGAAACACTTCTTGAGGTTCTAGCATGGTCATTCAGAGCTGGTAATGTTTAACTCCATCAAATGAGATACGTCTATAACTCAGTAAGAATATCAAGGGTAAGGGTGATATTGCAGATGTGAATTCAACTTGTACTTACTGATTATCCAGGCTATGTTGAGCCCCATACCAGGCATAAGAGGACATAATCCTTTAAGAAACTCAAGATCTGGTGGGGAAGATGGTCACCTACAGGGTCCCCTACTTATTCAACCAGCAGACTTGTCTAATGTGTTGTTTGGTAAAGGTATAAGAAATCTTCTAGAATATAAAACATACTAATTACGACAGGAGGTGTCATAACACATGTACATACCATTTTTAAATTTTTAGCAATTCAATAAATGGTAAGAATCATGTTTGCCTGTTTTTAATGTATGGTTCTATCACATTCTATTCTAGTATATTTCAACAAGGCTCGGCTGAACTGTTCCGTTGAACTTTTACTATAACATTTTTACAAACCACAGTTTCTAATCAATGATGCTTTGGCTATGGAGCTGAGTACATGGTAATACTTATCCTTCTGTACTTTGAAATCCAGCCCTCTATTTACCAAGCATAAAGGCAAATGCCAGTTAAACTACTTTTAGTTCCATCTTTCTGATGTTCAAGTGCAGGAACAATTATCTCCATCAATATTTAATGGCCTAATCCTAAGCAGACAGTGCCACCGTGTAGGCAATAGTCCTGTTAACATGCTGTTAATTTTCAAGCATAGAGGCAGAAATGGACTATACAGTTACTGAAAATGCACAGCAGTACATTTCCCTAAGGTAAAATTCTCTCTGCATTCTCTGGTCTACCTTCATTGATAATAAGGGAATTAGAACCATTTCAGAGATGTGTTCAGTGGGTTAAGCTTGTGCACTCTTTTTAAAATTCATGGGGAAAACGAAGCTTTCCCAGTTTTTCCAGGTTTTTTAAATAGCGTGTTTGTGTCTCTTTTATTCAAGCCAAGTATCTCATGATCCCACCTACCCAATTTTAATTGGCTTGGTTTGGTCCCTTTCTAATCAATGCTTTTAACTTCCATTATTATGTAATAGGAGTCATTGCTCAGACTCTTGAAATCTGGACCATTGGAAATCAATTAGGGATCTTCCTATAAAATATGAGATATGAATGACAGTAACAAAAGTCACAAGAAACTTTAATGAAATACAAGTAGTTTTTTGTTTTGTTTTGTTTTGAGAGAGAGAGATTTTTGCTATAGGACATGTGCACTTGGCAGATAAATCACCCCCAGGTGGGATGTCCATGCTACAATCCCTTCTCTTCCATTCTCCCCTTTGGATTTTAGCCACACATGCACACATGCCCAGCATGAGTTTTAAGCTGCTGGGTCCATTACTCGAACCATGGTCAACTACATGGGAGTCCAGTGACATAAGCATTACACTATCTGCTGGTCCCAAAATGTACATAGTTTTTACAACTACAACATGAATAGAGAGACTTCAGTATTTTAAACCATGTCATTGGGATCAGACTGTGCTGGGACCAGCAGGTGGTGTAGTAGTTAAGGCACTAGACTCCCACATGGCCAACCATGGTTTGAGTCATCTCACTCTCTCTCTAGTAAGCTCACATGCCTTGCAACAAATTAAAAAATAATAATAATAAAAAATAAAATTAAATAATTCTACTAAAAAGAAGAAAATCAGAGTGTGGATTTTGAGTGATTAGTTCTCTTTCTCTTCCTAGTCTCTTTAAAAAAACAGACACTAAAGATGGAGAGTAGAGCTGGTGTGCAAAGGAGGCAAATTGCCATGAAAAAAGATCCTTCAGGAGAAAAACAACTTAGAGAAAATATAGGCAAAGAAATCATGTAAAATTCTAAGAACAAGAGTATCATTGGAAGAAATGAAAGATTCTTCTTTATCTGTTTATTCATTGCTGAATACATTTCTGAATTATCTTCCTATGATCTCAAGTTTGATCTTAAAAATTATTTAACCTTCTGTAAGTCTTACTTTTTTATTTATTTTTGAGAGGTTTTGCCTTAGGGCACATGCACTCACTGGAGAAAGACAGAGGCAATGAAAGGGAAAGTGAGAAATCACATTCCAGAGGAATGGGCATGCCACCATTCTTTCTCCTTCATTTTCCTCCCAGCATCTAGGGCATGCCTGATTTTCAAGCTACCAGGTTCAAGACTTGAACAATGGATGGCTAACATAGGAGTCCAGTGATGTAACCACTACGCCATCTGCTGGCTCCTACAGTTGACTTTTAAATCTAACTTAGTTGTAATTTTCAGTGGATAGAAAATTTAAGCACATTTCTTATTAAATTAAATGAATTATTAAAGAGAATTCAGGGCATTTCATTTTTATGTTTTTTTTTGTTTGGTTTTGTCTTGTTTTTTTTAAATTTATTTGTTTATTTTTATTTACTTTTTTTAATACATTCAATCACATTATTTAGCTTACAAGGTGATCATTACAATATATGAACATTTCTTCTGGTCAAGTTGAACAAAATATAACAACACTACCTCCCTGTCTCAACAAGGTTGTCTTCGTATCCCTCCTCCAAATGCTCTTCCCCAGGCCCCACTCCTCCACATACACTACATCTGGCAATCACATCCACCTCTTGTGTTTGTACATCCTTCAACCTGTCAGTTTCAGTTATAGAGTGCAACATTCGGTATATATTAAGTGGGGACATACAGTATCTCTCCTTCATAGCCTAGCTTGCTTCACTCAGCAGTAAATCTTCCATATTCTTCCACTTTCAGTCAAAAGCCAGGGTTTTGTTGTTCTTAATGGCTGAATAGTATTCCATAGAGTATGTGTGCCACAGTTTTCCAATCCATTCAGCTGTACGGGCGGGGGCTTTTGGGTTGGTTCCATGTCTTAGCAATCGTGAAAAGTGCTGCAATAAACATTGATGTGCAATCACTTTTCCAACGAGAACTTCTTCTGTCCTTTGGGTAGATGCCAAGAAATGGGATTGCTGGATCATATGGCGGTTCTATTTGTAGATTTTTGAGGAATCTCCAAATTGTTCTCTACAGTGGTTGGACTAATTTACATTCCCACCAGCAGTGTAAGAGAGTTCCCCTTTCACCACACCCCCACCAACACTTACCATTTTTTGTTTTTT
>NW_006160010.1:3467912-3491564 GCF_000334495.1 Tupaia belangeri chinensis
TCATGTCTTTATCTGTGGTCTTGGATAGTCTGACTACGATGTGCCTTGGAGAAGATCTTCTGGGGTTGATTCTAAATGGGGTCCTTTGTATTTTTAGGTCTTGATGCTTGAGTGCCTCTCTAGACTCGGGAAATTTTCTTCCAGGATTTCATGGAATAGATTTTCCATGCCATTATTAGTTTCTTCACCTTCTGGGATACCAATTATTCTGATATTTGGGCATCTTATGAAATCTAGTATTTCTCGTATATTATCCTCATTTTTTTGTGTGTTATTTTCTCTTTCTTTTTGGTGGTTCTTTCTAGGTCAGAGGTTTTATCTTCTATATCAGAGATTCAACTTTCAGCATGGTCTAATCGACTTTTATTACTTTCAAGGGAGTTTTTGATTTCCTCTATTCCAGACTTTATCTCTAATAACTCCATCTGGTTCTTTCTCAGAGTGTCTATTTCTTTTTTCATATCTTGAAATGACTTCCTCATCTCCTGTAGTTCGTTGTCTCTTTTCTGTTCCAACTCAAAGAATTTGTTCACCATAAATGTTCGAAATTCTTTGTCTGACGTTTTGGTAACATCGTCCATTAGCATGAAAGATGGAGGGAAGTTACTCTGTACTTTTGATGGAGATGTATTTCCTTGTTTCTTCATACCTGAGGCTCTTCTTCTACTTCTAGCCATTGGAAGATGTATTCACTTTGAATACCAATTGCGGGAACATTTCTCCGACTAGAAGTGAGTGACTTTCCCTTTTGCTGCAAATTAATATTTGTCGAAATCTCTCTTCTGTTGTTTTTACCAATGTGGTATCAAGAGGGGTACTCTGCTGAGGTGTCTGAAAAGCAGTATCTCCTTTTGCTCAGGAGGGTCAGTACAAGGGAAGATCCCAGAGAAAGTTACATTACTAGGAGATTTCAGATATCTGATTATAGACCTGTCTAGTCCATCTGGCAGGGTGGAAGATGAAGAGGAGAGGATATTAGGTGAAACAACACAAGAAAAAAAAAAAAAACAGAGAAATAAAGAAAAAGTCGTGCGCCGTACGTTAGCACTTGGGCTGGGGGTCTGCAGGTGAGGTGAGGGAGCAGTGATGTCCCTGCCTCAGAATCACTGGCTGGCCAGGGGCCTGCCGCTGTGTCTGTGGCCTGCTGCTGGGGACAGGACAGGCTGTGGGAGGAGCTGGTTTTATTTTCTTTTTGTACTTCATGAGTGTTCAGATTTTCAAGAGTTAAATAAGTATCAAACACCTTGTCAATAATAAAGACCAAAGTTTAAGTACATTTTTTCCAAAAACGATAAAAGAATCAATGATGTCCAACTGGAGTAAGAACAAGAAAGTTTGATCAGTTTGGAAATGTGATTGACTTGAGTGAACATAACAATAAATACTTTTTACAGATTTGAGAGAAAAGGAATTTTATGTCATTAAACAATTTTTCTGGTTCTTGTGAGGAAAAGTGCAGAATGTCATTATAAGAATATTTCTTGCTCCTTTGCCAAATACAGCTCTTAAGTACTATGTTTATATAACCATCTGTCATGTTTACATAGCAGAACTCAAAGGCAGAAATCTCCCATTTGTCAGAAACAGGACGATGCCCATAAGCCTATCTATTATATAAATTATTTTGGCATAGACTTTCTGCATAAATGTTCATTAACTAAAAAACAGGGCCAATTCTAATGCAAAATGAAGACCAGGTGACTGCTGTTTGTTAAACCTTGCCTCTCTTCTCCTGCCTTCCTCTGTATCTGCTTGTTGCCTTGTGCTTGTTATTGTACACCTCAACAAGAGAAGGTTTCTGTCCTTCTTTCTTCCTTCATTCACTCAACAAATAGTGGGTGAGCACCTACCACCTATTGCCAGTTAGTGTACCAGATAGGTATTTGGATATCAATGAATCAGAGATCCCTTCATTCATGAAATTTACATTCTAAGAAGGAAACAGAAGATAAATATAATATAATAGATAAATTACATAGGATTTTAGAAGATAATATTGCTATGGGGGAATAAACAAAAGTAAATTATCAGGGCCAAATGATAGTACAATGGTAATGCGATGCTCTCTGAGACTGACTCACATGGGAAGGTTCCAGGTTTGCATCCAGAGACCTCCCTGAATATGCTAGGTACACACATACCCATAATCTAGGGCTAGCTAAAAGCTGAGGGTGAAGAGTGGATCAAGGACCCTGTTCAAGTGCCTATCTCTGTCTCTCTCTGTTTTTCTTGCTCATGGAGAAAAGAAAAAAATAAACATTAAAAACTAAAGTTTAGAGGCTGGCTGGTGGTGAGGTGGCTAAGACAGGCAGATCCCACATAGCTGACTGCAGTTCACATTCTGAACCCAACAGCTTGTAAAATGCCAGGCACAAATGTGTGTGTGTGTGTGTGTGTGTGTGTGTATACCCAAAATTCCAAAAGGAAAAAGGGCAGAGAGGGGATTGTGGTATGTCCATCCTCCATGGGGAATGTTCCCCCTCTCCTTTCATCTCTCTGGTAAGCACACATGCCCTTCAGCAAATTTTAAAGAAATATATAAATAACCTAAAAATTAGGAAAAAGAAATAACCTGAGTCAAAAAAAAAAGAGAGAGAGGAGCTATTGTCAAGGTATGGGGAGGACAGGAAAATAGGAAAAGGATTAAATTTTCATACAAGTGGTCAAGATAGGCCTCATTGAGAAAGTGGCTTCTGAATACGGAAGGCGGTCATGCAGATATCGGGAGGAAGATTTTAAAAGACCCTGAGACCCCAGGGTCACAATATATTTGGTATGTTTGAATGGCCACAAGGAGGTCACTGTGGCTTAAATGGAGTGAATAAGAAAAGAGAAGTAAGAGAAGAGGTGAAAGCAGAAACAAGCTGAGGGAGAAGTGGGGATCCTGGAAGGCTAGTTAAAGGACGGGTTAATAATCTGTCTTAAAGTGGCATGTCCTTTAGCAAGTTAAAAAATAATAATAATGATAAGTAAAGTTAAAAATAAATAATTCTTTAAAAAAAATCTCAGCCCACAAAGTACTGTGCTCTGGTAAGTCTCAAAGATAAAAAGTATAATAACATATTAGTTTATTCATCAATTCATTTGATCCTCATTCAGTCATTGAATATCTGTGGAGGGCCTAAGCATCATGATAGGCAAGAAAACAGGCCTGTGTGTTCTCAATGAGTCCCCGATCTATCTAGGAAGATAGCTATAGCTACTGATAGTCACAAAAGTGTTCTGAAGCCAGCAAAGCAGAAGAGCAAGGTATATGGAAATCTGGCATAGAAGAATTTCACTTAGTCATGAAGATCGGGGACCACTGCCCTGAGAAGGCAGAGACCGACACAAAAGATACACAGGCACCAAATACGTAGTCTAGAGAAAGTTCGTCAGAGGAAGTGGACAAACAGCAACTGCAGATTTCCTATAGCAAGTGCAAGAGGGTGACTGCAGGAGACTTAAAGAAGATGGAATAGATGGGACCAGCAGTTGGCGTAATGGCTATGTCGCTGAACTCCCATGAAGGTGACCGCTGTTCGAGTCTCAGACCTGGTGGCTTAAACTCACGCTGGGCGTGTGTGCCTGTGTGCCTGTGTGCCCAAGATCCTGAGAGGAAAATGGAGGAGAAGGGATTGAAATGTGGCCATCCCCCCGGGGGGTGATTTCTCTCTTTCTGTCTCTGTCTCTCTGGCGAGCGCACACACCCTATAACAAAAAAACCTCTCCAAAAAAAAAAAAAAGAAAGAAGATGGAGTAGCTGAAGCTCAGAGAGCCTGAAAAAGGTTAGTGGATATGAGTCTGGACAGGTGGGTAGGGAGGTGGGGTGGAGTGTGCTGGGGCTCGGAGGATGCATTAAGCCGTTTGTATTTATACTAAGCCCACAGGGAACCCACTGAAAGAATTTAAGTCAGGTAGTGACCTGATCAGATTTAAGTTTTAAAGATCACTAATCCGTATTGAATATGTATTAATGAGTTTATGTGTCTATCCTCCAGATAATTAGTTTGCATTTTAAAAGAGGCCTTCTAGAGGTAATCCTAAACTCAAGGAGGTCCTGGGGGAATTTTAAATATTGTAGCAAGCTGATGAGAGAAAAATAAGGTGGGTAGGGTGATTATTGAGCAACCCATCAATTAAGTCAGGGGACAAAGTCAAAATCTCTCTGTTAAGCCTATAAAGTATGGCTTTGGTTAATCTGTGAATATGTCTGTGAAGAACAAAATATTGTTCTAGTGTGAATACTAAATCCCTCTTATTTCTTTGATAAGCATTTTGAAGTCTGGCCATGTTAAATGACTTTCCCAAGGTCATAGAGAAATTTCATAGCAATTCTTCTAGCTTAAAAAAAAAAAAGTAAAACAGTCCAATTAATTTTGTGGCAATTAATCAAAGACTCAGACTAAAAGGTATGGGCATTTTAATGACTCCCAACTTTTTTGTTTTCACTTCTAAACATTCTGGAGCCTTTGTGTCCACATAGACGTTAAAAGTCTGCTGTTCTCTGGGCACAGTTCATAAATCCCAGTCAATAGTCTCATGTGCAGTATCTTTCTCACAGCTATGTATTGAGTCTTCTCAAATTAGTCCTCCGAGGGAAAGCTGTTTAGTGTGCATCTTTCCTCTCCCCCACTTTGAACACAATCCTCACCCATCATTGCCACCAGCGTACACACTTAATTCAGTCAACAAATATTAATTGAGCATCAGCTATATACCAGATAGTCTGATAAGGTCAAAGACATCATGAAGATTTTCTCCAAAAATGGCAGGGCAGTGGGACTGGGAAGTAAATGAATGGTTAAAAGCAATGTCACAGCTTCTCTTCAGTGTTGGACACAGGATGCTGTGCTCCTGATACTGCCTTTAAAAAGGAAGGCTTGGGAGTACCAACAGTCAGCGTAATGGCTATGTTGCTGGGCTCCCATGTAGCTGACCACGGTTCGAGTCCCGGACCCAGCAGCTTAAACTCACACCGGGAGCGAGTGTGTGCGTGCCCAAGATCCCAAGAGGAGAATGGAGGAGACGGGATGGCGGCATGGCCATTCCCCCTGGGGAGTGATTTCTCGCTTTCTATCTGTCTTTCTTTCTCTGTCTTTCTGGCTAGCGCACGCCTCCTATAGCAAAAACCTCTCCAAAAAAAAGAAGGCTTGGGACCAGCAATTAGTGTAATGGCTATGTTGCTGGACTCCCATGTAGTTGACCGCGGTTCGAGTCCCAGATCCAGTGGCTTAAACTCACACCGGGTACGTGTGTGTGCATGCCCAAGATCCTGAGAGGAGAATGGAGAAGAAGTGATTGCACTGTGGCCATCCCCCCTGGGGGCGGTGACTTCTCACTTTCTACCTCTCTCTCTGGCAAGCACAAGTGCCCTATAGCAAAATCCTTTCAAAAAAAAAAAAAAAGAAAGAAAGAAAGAAAAAGAAAAAAGGTTTTACATAATTAATACAATTGACTGGTGCTGATGGACTGTGACGAGCATGACAGGCAGACAGGAAGGAGAGATGTTTTGGGCAGACAGAACCACAGGTATAAACAGTTATTTCAAACGGTGTAGACAACTATGGCATGGAGTACATATAGGGAAGTAAGGCATGACTAGACTACAAAAGGAACCAGGGCACAAATTCTGGAGGGAATTTTATGCCATCCTAAGAGTGCAGGATTTTCTTTTTATAAAATCTTAGGGAAACCCTAAACTTTTTTTTTTCCATTAGAGAGAGAAATTTTTGCCCTAGGGTGCATGCACTCACTGGAGAGACAGAGAGAGAGAGGACAAAAAGCAAGAACTCCTCCCTCATGGGGAATGGCCACACCACAACCCATTCTCCATTCTCTGCTCTCGGGATTTTGGGCACACACCCACATGTGTCTTGTGTGAGTTTTAAGCCACCAGATTCAGGACTTGAACTGCAGTTGACCACATGGGAGTCCAGTGACCTAACTATTATAACATCTGCTGGTCCTAACACTGAACATTTTTTTAAAAGGTGTAAAGCATGATAAATGTTGATTGATAAGATTTGCCTCTTACATGCCATTAACAAAAACCATTGTATTCCTATTCCCAAATACATAGCCTAGCAAAAAAAAAAAAATGTGAAAGAACTGTGGCTGGTTAGAATAGAGAAAAAACAGGTGGAGGAACACAATTATTGTGTCCAGTGGCTGAAACTTGACATAGTTCTGAAGCCTTAAAGAGACCAAGGGTTATTTATAGAGATCTATGGGAAGAAAGCTTATACCTACCCCAAAGAACAATTTATTCACGTTCTTTGACAATAGAATGATGATAAACTTCTACTCATTGGGTAATGATTTCTCCATCAGTAGAGGGATGTAAGCAAAAATTGGCTCCTGTATACCAAAAATGAAAGAAAGAGAAAGAAAGAAAGAAAGAAAGAAAGAAAGAAAGAAAGAAAGAAAGAAAGAAAGAAAGAAAGAAAGAAAGAAAGAAAAGAATTTTCAGATGACATGCAGGGATTCTTAGTCTAGTGTTTTGGATAGAATTCAGGGGGTTCCATAAATTTTGTTGGAAAAAGTGTATTTTTATTTCTGCTCGCCTCCAAATTTTACCATTTCCTTCAATTATGAATGTAGAAAAATTAGAATAATAATATGTGTAACCTTGTCACCAATATAAACCACAGATAATTATGTATCATTTTACATTTGTTGTAGATTCTTGATATATCATGTATATTCAACCCTACTTTGAAATTAATTATTAGACCTGCAAAAAATATCCTTAGCTTAATTATCATATGCCTTATACCTTTCTGGCTATATGTCCCTTATGTTCATTGAATTTGACAAGATTAGCATTCATCCTGAGTTGTCCTTGTCCTGAAGTGTGAAAACAGCCATAAGTTTATTTCATTCTGGTCCACTAGATCACATAAAATGTTTACCATATAAATGATTTGAAACTAGATCTCAAGATTACATTATTTTTTCAGAGTACCAAAATTTGTACATGTAACATGAAAGAGTTAAGTACTCGATTCCTTCATAGGGAAGAATTTGCTGACTATTAAAAAAATGCCAAAAGACAAAATACCAAGATGTATTTATTTCAGATATATTCTCAAAGAGTGCAAATAGATTAGACTGCCTAAAAAAGTGATAGAATTTAATATAAGAAAGAAAGAAATGCCATGATTAGTAATAATAAACTTAAAACAAAATAGCCTTGGTTTGGTTAACCTTCCAACTCAGAAGATTAGAATGACCTATCAGTTGGGACCAGCAGTTGATGTAATGGCTATGTTGCTGGACTTCCATGTAGTCGACTGCGGTTTGAGTCCCGTATCTGGTAGCTTAAACTCATGCCAGGTGCATCAGCATGCATGCCTAAAATCCTGAGAGGACAATGGAAGAGAAGGGATTACAGTGTGGCCATCCCCCTGGGGGGTGATTTCTTGCTTTCTGTCTCTCTCTTTCTGGCAAGCGCACGTGCCCTGTAGCAAAAACCTCTAAAAAAGAAAAAAAAAAAAAAGAATCATCTATGAGTTACTAAATTATTCCTTAGAAATAGTTTGCTAGAGAACTGCTGCTGGCATGGTGCTTAGGGCAGCTGAATCTCACATGGCCATCTGCATGGTTCAAGTCCCAGAACTGGTGGCTTGAAAAACACACCAGGCATTGAAATGTCAGCCTTTTTTAGTTTCTATTTTAATAGAATACCTTTTTTCATCCCTTCACTTTTATTCTGTTTATGTCTTTATCTATGAAGTGTGTTTCTATAGGCAACAGATTGAGAGTTTCTGATTTTATCCATTCAACAGACATGTGTGTCTTGATTGGAGAATTTAATCTATTAACATTCAATGTTATTATCAATATGTTAGCAATTTTCTTGGATTTTTTTGTTCTCTTATGTTTGTCTCTCTTTAATTTTCCTGGAATAGCACTCTCTTCAGTTATTCCTTTTTTTTTTTTTTTTTGAGAGGTTTTTGCTACAGGGCACCTGCGCTCACCAGAAAGACGGAGAGAGACAGAGAGACGGAAAGCAAGAAATCACCCACCGGGGGGAATGGCCATGCTGCAATCCCTTCTCCTCTATTCTCCTCTTGGTATCTTGAACACACACACACACGTGCCTGGGATGAGTGTAAGCCACCAGGTCCAGGATTCGAACTGCAGTCAACTACATGGGAGTCCAGCAACATAGCCATTATGCTAACTGCTGGTCCCAAGTAATTCTTCTTTTAAAATAATTATTTACTTAATTTTATTTTATTTATTCATTCATTTATTGTAATTTGACCAGAGAGGGAGGGAAAGTGAGAAAGAAAACCGCCAGGTCCAGGACTTGAACTGTGGTCAGCCATGTGGAAGTTTCCAGTGCCTTAACCACCATGCCACCTGCTGGTCCTCTTCCCATTCAGTACTTCTTGAAGAGCTGGTCTAGTATTTGTAAACTCTTTCAGGTTTTGTTTATCTGAAAATACTTTCTTCATTTCTTCCCATTTAAAGGATAATCTTGCCAGGTATAGTAATCTTGGTTGACATTGTTTTTGCTTTTAACACTTGAATGTATCTTTCCATGCATTCCTTTTTTGCATTGTTTCCACTGAGAGGTCTGATGTTAGCCTAATGGGATTACCTTTGTATGTGGCATTTCTCTCTTGCCATTTTTAGAATATTGTCTTTATGTGTGATTTTGGCTAATCTAGCTATGATATACTATGAAGAGGATCTTCTTGGACTGATTCCATTTGGTGTCCTTTGTATTTCTTGAATCTGGATGTTTGAATGTTTCTCTAGGTTTGGAAAATTTTCTTCCAGGATTTCACAGAATAGGTTATCAATGCCCTTATTAGATTTTTTACCTTCTGGGATTCCAGTTATTCAGATGTTTGGGTGGTCAATGTTACCTATTATTTCCTGTAAATTATCATCATTTTGGCAGGGTGATTTTTTAATTCTTTTTGGTGATTATTTTCTAGGTCAGAGGTTTTGTCTTCTAAATCTGAGATTATTCAACCTCCCATATGATCTAATCTGCTTCTAATACTTTCAAGGGAGATTTTAATGTCCTGCATTACATTCTTCAACTCTAGAAGTTCTGTTTGATTCTTCTTCATATTGTCTGTCTCCTCTTTCAAGTCATGAAAGGACTTCTTCATGTCTTGGAGTTCAATGTCTCTTTTCTCTTGCATCTCATAGAGTTTTGTTACCATAAATATTATGAATTTCTTTTCTGATATGTCAGCAATTTCCTCTGATGTTTTGGATGCAAGTTACTGTGTTTCTTTGTTGGAAATGTATTACTTGTTTTTTTTCATACTTCAGGATCTTCTCTGAGTTTTAGTCATTTGGTGATATATTCACTTTTGGCTAATTTGTTGGAGAAGTTTTCTGCAAACATGAGCTTATGTGTTTCCCTTTACTGTGAGATATTTCTATGCCAGTTTCTCTCTTGGCTCCCCACTTTCTCTACTCCTTTTCCACATAATGCTAGGAGTCCTAGTTAATGCAATCAGAAAATAAAACAAAAAAAAAGGCATTCAAACAAGAATGAAGAGGTGAAATTATCTCTGTTTACAGATGACATAATTGTATACATAGAATATCCAAAGATATCTACAAAAATACTCCTGGAAATAATAAATGAATACAGTAAAGTGGCAGGATACAAAATCAACATACACAAATCTATAGCATTTCAAGCAGAGAGGTAGAACTGAAGAAATTAACTCCATTTACTATAACCACAAAAAGTATAAGACATTTAAGAGTAAGTCTAACCAAAGGAGTCAAAGACCTCTACAAGTAAAATTATAAAAATCTAAAAAAAAAAGTTAAAAAATTAAAAATGACAGAAAAAAAGTGGAAGGACATCCTATGATCATGGATTGGAAGAATTAATATAACAAAAAAGGCAATTTGTCTCAAATTAATCTACATATTTAACACAATCCCAATCAAATTACCAGCTACATTCTTCACAGATTTAGAAAAGACAACCATAGAATTTGTCTGGAATCATAAAAGACCCTGTATTGCCAGAACAATCCTGTGCAAGAAGAGTAGAGTAGGAGACATTTCACTACCTGACCCCGAAATATACTACAAAGCTGTGATAATCAAAAGAGCATAGTATTGGCACACAAATGGACATGTGTGCCAATGGAAAAGGATAGAGACCCCAGAATTAAACCCAAAACATACAGCCAAATAATCTTTGATGAAAGGTATCAGTCAATTCAATGGGGAAAAGAAAACCTCTTTAGCAAATGGTGCTGGAAAAACTGGATATCCACCTGCAGAAAGATGAATTTGGATCCCTAACTCTCTCCATTAACAAAAATCAACTCAAAGTGGATGAAAGATCCTCTAAGACCTCAAACTATAAAACTGCTGGTGGGAAACACTGGGGGGTGGGAACTTTGGGAGAAGTAGGAGTAGGCAAATACTTTTTAAATAAGACCCCCAAAGCATAAGTAATAATCCCAAAAATAGAAAAGTGGGGTTATATCAGATTAAGAAATTTCTGCACAGCAAAAGACACAGTAACTAGTGTGAAATGACAACCCTCTGAATGGGAGAATATTTTGAAAACTATGCCTCAGATAAGGTACTGATAACTAGGATACACAAGGAACTCAAGCAGTTTATCTGAAAAAAATGATCAATCCAATGAAAGGATCAGAAAATGAGCTGAACAACTCTCTAAGGAAGACATATGAACAACCAAAAAGCATATAGAAAATTGCCCAACATTCCTCAGCCTAACGGAGATGCAAATCAAAACCACAATGAGTTACCATCTAACCCCAGTCAGAATGGCAGAGATTAAAAAAAATAAATAAAAAAAGATAAATGCTGGCAAGGCTGTATGTAGTAAAAAGGCAACTCTCCTACACAGTTGGTGGGAATTTAAATTAATACAGCCACTGTGGAGAACAATATGGAGGTTCCTCAAAGATCTACAAATAGAACTACCACATGATCCAGCAATTTCACTCCTAGGTATCTACCCAAATGATAGGAGAACAATCAATCTGAAAAGTATTTCCACATCTATTTTTATTGTAGTATTATTCACAATTGCTAAAACATGGAACAAACCCTAATGTCCCAAGTATAGACAAATGGATTGAAAAAGTGTGATACATAGTCTCTATGCTTCACTACTGAGTCATTAAAAAAAAAAAAAAAAAAAAAAAAAAAAAAAACAAGACCCTGGCATTCAATAGAAAGTGGATGAATATGGAAGATTTATTGATGAGTGAAGTGACCCAGGCTATGAAAGAGAAACCTTGTATGTCTCCACTTACTATATACCAAGTGTCCACACTCTATGGTAGAAACTGAAAGATTAGAGGATACAGAAGTAAAGTGGTTACAGAACTGAAGAGAGTGTGGGAAGAAGGAAGAAGGGGGAAAGTGAAAAGAAAGGAATCAAGGAGAAAACAGAGAGGCAAGACATTTTAGAGAGTCAAGAAATGGAAGATTGTCTATGTATGATGTCTTCAACTAAACTAGTATGAGTCTATTCATGTTGGGTAATTCATTTTACAAGTTGTAGTGGTGTACCATGATTGAATGTATGAAATAAATTAAAATAATAATAATAAATACAATTAGCAAAAAAAAAAAGAAAGAAAAAAAGAAAGAGAAAGGAAGGAAGAAAGGAAGGAAGGAAGGAAGGAAGGAAGGAAGAAAGGAAGGAGAGAGAAAGAAAGAAAGAAAGAAAGAAAGAAAGAAAGAAAGAAAGAAAGAAAGAAGAAAGAAAGAGAAAGAAAAAAAAGAGAAAGAAAGGAAGGAAGGAAGGAAGAAGAAAAAGAAAAACACACGAGGCAGGTTTACATTGCATGCCCAAAATCCCAAGAGGAAAATGCAAGGGATTGTGGCATGGCCTTCACCCATGGAAGAGAAGGGTGCTTTCTCACTTCCTCTCTCTCTCTTTATGTCTCTCTGTCTCTCTCCTGTGAGCACACTCTTCCTACAGAAAACTTGTAAAAAAGGAGAAGAAAAATGGTTTCACAAAAATGTAAAGATATTCAAATAATCTCAAATATACCAGGTAAAATAACGGTATATATACAAATGTATTCAAGGGACAACATTGAAATAAATATTTTAAGATATTATTTAAATTGTGAAAGGTGATTATTTGAATGTTTCTTGAATGCTTAATACTCTTAATGTTTCATTATTGTCACATGATTTCAAAATGTGTGTGTGTGTGTGTGTGTGTGTGTGTATGTGTGTTATGGAGTATGCAATTTTCTTAGATTTAATTTTATTCTAAAGCAACACTAAATTTCTCCAGACATGTCAACAAATACACACAAATTTGTGTCATTAGATGACATTCATGATTTAATGTTAAACATTAACCAGAGAGGTTTTCTTTCCTGCCCAATATAGTCAAAATACACATAAAGATGTTTAATATGCTAGGTATACTATATTTTATTATTGCATTTTTTCAGGACTATACTTGTAAATTAAGCTTTTTTGAAAAGAAGTGGGTCAATAACTTAAATTCTTAAATCCTACGGAATAATTTCTCACTTATATAAAATATTATATTCTTATTTAAAACTTGTGACATTAAAATGCTGTTGAAAATTGGTCATTTATTGACACAAGCACATGGTATGAATGCAATGACTGGACACAGATGAAACAAAATAAATTTTGTCTTTTATGATTCAATGTTTGCACCATGCTTCTTCCATCTTTATTTTACATTGTTTAATCGGTAAAGCTACTCTTTAAAAATAAAAATTACTTTAAAGCTAAGATATACATATATTATATATATATATGGGAAAGATTATTTGAAAGGTATGCTAAAATATACCTGTGGGTTGAGCAAGAAAGTATTTTTTTAGATTGCATGTCATTTACACACCTCAAATTAATTTTACTCAACTGTGTTTTGGTGTGATACCATCTGCCTATTTTGAGGAACTTAAAAAGAAACATTTCAGTGAAACTCATTACTGTTCATGTAGGACATTATTCCTTGCATAACACATTGTCCTCCTTGTGCAAATACATCTGGTATCAACATAAATAGTAGTTGAACTTCCTCAGAGTTCTCAGTGTTTTTTCTACATGATATATCATGTAAATTGTGTAACTGAATAAAATTTCCATTTTTTTTTCGTTAGAAACTGTGGAACCAGATTTGAAACCTGAATGCTTTAATCTTTTTATTATTTTTTCTAATTTGGCATGCAATTTAATGTGTTTAAACAGGTGTCAATTTGTGTGCCCTCCATTACAATCAGGATACGAAATAGTTCTGTCATTCAAAAAGTCCCTTCATCTTGTCCTTTAGAGTTACAGCCACACTCCACTTCAACTCCTGGAAGCCACTGCAGTTCTCTATCACTATGGTTTATCTTTTTTTTTTTTTTTTTTTGAGGAGGATTTTCAAGAATTTTTTTGAAGAGGATTTTGCAAGAGGGTGCATATGCTCGCCAGACAGACAGAAAAAGAGAGACAGAAAGCGAGACATCACCCCCCAGGGGGGATGGCCACGCCGCAATCCCTTCTCCTCCATTCTCCTCGCGGGATCTTGGGTACGCACGCACACGCACCCAGCGTGAGTTTTAAGCCACTGGGTCTGGGACGTGAACCGTGGTTGACTACTTGGGAGTCTAGCGACATAGCCATTACGCCAACTGCTGGTCCCACTATGGTTTATCTTTTGAAGACTGTGAACTTATACAAGATGTAACTTATGTAATAAGTGTACTAATATAAGGTGTGACTTTTAGAGACTGACTTCTTTCACTCAGCATGTCATTTTGGAGACTTATTATCCCAGTTATTGCCCATATCTGAAGTTTGTTCTTTATTGCTCAGTAGTGTTCCACAGTAGGGGTATACCATAGTTTGTTTCTTTATCCATTTGTCCAGTGTAAGGCATTTGACTGTTTTCAGTATGGGACAGTAAGAAATAAAACCATTATAAACATTCATATAAAAGCATTGTGATATAAACATTCATGTAAAAGCATTGTATTATAAACATTCATGTATAAGCATTGCATTTGTCCAGTGTAAGGCATTTGACTGTTTTCAGTATGGGACAGTAAGAAATAAAACCATTATAAACATTCATGTAAAAGCATTGTGTTATAAACATTCATGTGTAAGCATTGTGTTTCTTTAAGATAGATTTTGTTTCTATAACATAAGATTTTGTTTCTATAAAATAAACGTCAAGAGTGTTATTGCTGATTCATATGGTAGGTACATGTTTACATTTGTGAGAAACTGCCTGTTTTCCAGAGTGGATGTTCCATTTTCCATTGCCACTAGCAATGTTCAAGAGTTCCATTGCTCCATTTTCTTTCCAGTACTCAGTGTTGTCAGTATTCTTACTTAAACCACTGTAATAAATATGTGGGATATCTCACTGAAGTTTCAACTTGAATTTCTCTAAAGGTTCTAATTTAAATTTTCCTTTGTTGTGCATTGATGTGCTTTTTTTCTTTCTTTCTTTCTTCTTCTTTTTTTTTTTTTGGCTCACTTTTGCTCTATTTTTTGTCCATTTTTGTCATTCCTTTTGTGTGTTTCATTCCTTTTGTCTTTTAATATTATGACATCACATTATTGTCCCTGTTTGAAACTGAGGACATGTAAAACACTTTTGGAAAAAGTATGTGAAGTATGAGTTAAAGACCAAAAAAAAAATCACAAAATCTTGGCACTTTTAAAAATTCAAATTTAATTTTTTATTATTTTAGCTTCTTCTCTGGAAATGTTTTAGTGGTTTAAGATATACACAAAACATTGCCTTTTTGTCTTCTTATTGCTAAGTCTGATATGTTCTTAGCTCTGGAATAGAATCTAGAAAAAAAAAAAAAAACACTAAATCACTAAAAGGAGACAAGATACTTTCAACAAAGAACCCCATGGAATTGTTCTTTCGAAATGTTATTACATTGTCTTTGTCTGTATTTAGGTCTGCCAATTGCATTCTGCAATTCCTACTCACTGCCAGCTCTGGAGAGAGATACAGCCAAGTAAGTGGGTTTTTTTGATCTAGTTGTCACCAAAAAGTTTGATGAAAGTCCCTTAAGCATTAGACTATATGTAAAAAAAAAAAAGTACAACAGAGCCAGCAAAAGCATGGGGTTTAACTGATTTGGTTCTACATTAAACCAATGGTTTAGACCGGGTTCATTAAAGGAAAACAAAACAAAACAAAAAAACCTTGTGGCAAATCTGGTTTTATTTTAAATGAGTTGATTCATGTTCTGAATTGTTGCCATAAAAATTTGGTAAAATATGAAAGTTTAGATTAAATTTTCTTTAAAGTTGTTCCTGTAAAAAGCAAAACTGGGGCCAACCCATGGCACAGTGGTTAAGGTACTTCAGATCTTACATGGCCAACAATGCAGTATGAGTCTTGGACTCAGTGGGTTGAAACACTGAGAAAGTGTACGTGTGTGCTCAAAATCCCAGCAGGAGAGAGGAGTGAAGGAGAAGGGGGATTGTGGCATGGCCATTCCCCATGGAAATGTGATTTTTCTCTTCTTTCTTTCTCTGTATTTCCAAGTGCACAAATCTTAGAGAAAATAATCAAAGGATAAACTCAAAGTACAATACATAACATAAAGAAAACTGCCCTTACCACCTTTCCCATGAGAAGTTAAGGCAAATGCTGTGTCAGATTTTTACTGCAGTTCATTGAATTTTGAATGAAATGATTGCTCATTTGCCCAAGTCTATGAATCTGAGTTTCTATAAAATCTAGAGGTCTCAGTAAAGGCTTCAGTGAGGTCTACATGTATTTTGTTTTGCTTTTGTTTTTAATGTTTTTTCAGGAAACTAGTACTGTCTGATCCTGGAGAAGTGAGTGAGGTGCTGACCCTGTTGGCAGGTGTTGTAGTGGTTAAGACACTGGACTCCCACATGGCCAGTATTGATTTGAGTTCCAGATGCAGGAGCATGAAACTTGCACTGGGCACATGTATGTGTGTGCCCAAAATCCAGAGAGGAGAATAGAGAAGGGATTGTGGCATAACCATTCCCCCTTCGGGGGAAATGAATTCTCACTTTTCCTCTCTCTCTGACAAGCATGTATACTCTATAATAAAAATCTCTTATTAATACCAACAACAAAAATTTTATTTTGAGGCCAGTCTAGTTAATGAAATTTCAAAATCAAGAAGTTCTTCCATCTCTATCTATTTGTGAGGCCTCCATTTCTTCAGAAGTGGTTTCTGGACAAAAAGGAAAACTTAATAAAGATATGTGTAGTAAATTAATAAATTAATATATATTTCTTCAAAAAACTATCACATTAGTGTGTAAGGATTTAGTCAATACATGATTGACATTGTATTCTTTCTTGCTAGATAATGTATGAATGGTCGCAGAGAAATCAATAGAGGGGGTAAAAGACCTCCTGAATGTAAGAGGAGGGTACTGAAAAGAAACAGTAAAGACATCATGTAGATTTTTACCACATGATTTTGCCTAAACATGGCTCATTTTAACATTATCTAAACATCAACTAGTTAGTTGATGTGGTATAGAGCAGGGGTCTCCAACCCAATGAGACAGAATTGGTCACAAAACTTGCTTGTGTGATATATTCAGCCTGCTCAGTGAACTCAATCTGTCACTTCAGGGGAGAATGACGACTACGTTCAAGGCAGCAGATAGAGTGGCTGCATTCAAAGTCAAACTGGAATGATGTGGGTGATGAGTGAACATTGTAATTTTTGACATGTTTCAAACATTAGCAGAATTTTGAAAGAGACTGAGCCAGGGCCTGTTTTCTCCTAGTTGGTACATGATCACATATCTCAGCTTTCAAGAGTTTGAGCACTACTTCCCAACCACTGAAGTCCCTCAAACTGGGAATAAACAGATCCAAGACTCACTTATGAATAAGCCCAGTGAATCCACTTTATCCATGGTAGAAGAGGATCAAACTGCTTAAGATCACAAATGACAAAGGCCCTAATAATATGTTTGAGACAACTTCAAATCTGCTTCAAATGTTCTGGATTAAAGGTGAGGTGGGATATTCTGAGATTGCCACAAAAGCACTGAATAACCTGCTTCCGTTTCCAACATCCTTTCTTTGTGAAGCAGAGTTTTCTGCAGTGCCAGCAACCAAAATGAAATTACAGAGTAGACTGGACATAAGCAACCCATTTCCAGTGTCGCTATCTCCATCACCCCCAGATGGTACTGTCTAGTTGGAAAGTAAGCTCGGGGCTCCACCCCAGATGGTACTGTCTAGTTGGAAAGTAAGGTTGGGATTCCAACTGATTCTGCATTATGGTGAGTTGCATAATTATTTTATTATATATTACAGTGTAATAATAATAGAAATGAAGTGCACACTAAATGTAATGGGCTTGAATCATCAGAAATAAATCATCTCCTCTTCTCTGTCCATGGAAAAATTTATCTTCCATAGAACTGGACCCTGCTGCCCAAAGGTTTTAGGATAGCTGGTATAGAGCATTCATAAGTGCAAATTCCTAAAGCAAATTTCTCAGATTGAAATCTCAACACCACTTACTATCCTTGAACCTTGCCATCTCTGTCTGTTTCCTCAGATATTTAATGGAGATAACGGTGGTGCCTATCTATTGATAACAGAGTTATTGTAAGAATTGAATGAATTGATAGGAGTGGGTTTCAAAAAGTTTGTAGAAAAGTACGAGTTTATTTTAGCACAAACATGTTTGAAATCTATGTATAGGTTTTACATAATACACACTTTCCACAAATTTTTGAAGACTCCCTCATGTAAGTAAAAACACTTAGTACAATAAACATACTAAAGCTCTAACTTGTTGGTTCTCTTTATTCAGTGAAACATAATGATAAAGGGTTTATCAATCTGTTGTCTGGGTTGAGTAAAGAAAGAATGAGTTATCTTCTTTGTAATTATAGGCCCCCAAAATGTTGAATTGAATATATTAACGAAATACTGGGCCAGTTCCTGACATGGAGAGTTAAAATGGTTGGATCCCACATGGCTAGCTGCATGGTTCAAGTCCTGGACCCAGCAGTTTGAAAAAATACACCAGCATATGAGGATGCATGCCCAAAATCCCAAGAGGAGAATAGAAGGAAAGGGATTGCAGCATGGCCAACCACTAGGGAATGCTTTCTCTCCCCCACCACGCCCCAAACCCAGCTAACGCACACTTCACTAGCAAAATTTATTTTAAAAGAGAAAGAAAAATGAAATGTTTTGTAATTGTTTAATTGGTTTTCCAGGAAAACTAACCTCCTATTAGTTTAAAGTACTTTTTCCTTTGTTAGACAAAGGATCCCCTAGACAAGTTAAATTTGAGATCCTAGAACTGCAGAGCTGAGGAATACATGAGGGGTAAAATTATTCCTAAGGCATCAAGAGAGGCAAACCTCACAGCCCTGTTGGTGACCTGCAGCTGTTGAATAAAACCCAGTGCTGGGCATAGGGGTAAGCAACTTGCTGTGTCTCAGGTCCAGAACACAATTGCCAATTATTTATTGCCAGTAGTGCCTCACAGCAGACTAAGAAGACAACCATGCTCTCTCAGTAAAGTTATATTGCATTCTGGAATTTGGTCACAATATCTAAAGTTAACATGCTTGAATTTGTAAAAATTATTGGTGATAATTAGAAATCAAGATCATATTTTTCTATTTTAATTTTAACCCAAAGAAAGAAAAACCTTAACAGAATTGACAAGAAAAGGAACTGAAAAGGATTCAACTCTTCCAAATATTCATCAGTATAGATTTTGAACAAAAGTGATGAAGAATCTCACAGATTAAGTCAGCATGAATTAAAGAAATAACGCTCACACACAAAAAGAAAAATGAGGAAGTTTATTCCTTGAAGAATGAAAAGGATTGAACTGCCCTAAGAAGGTTGTACTATATATTATACTAAATCTCTAATTTATTACTTACTAACAAGTTTTCAATATTAATGTGTTTTTTTTTAACAAGGTCATCCACAAATCAATCAACAGTTATAAGTACCAAGGGCAAAAGACAAAATTGCCCACTGACTGTTTCAAAAATACCAATTAATCAATAGTGATCATTAGTATAACAAACTTTAATTCCTTTAGGGATTTTCTTAACCATAGACTTTCTCTAGAACCAGGCTCATAATGTAGCCTCTCTTTGGATCTTCCGTAACCTCATTAATGACTGCCCTGTGCTCCCTGTCTACTTTTAATTTCTTCTAGTAATAGAAAATACTTCATAATGGAAGATTTAATTAACTGAGTTTCCAAAAAGCTATTTACAGTGAACTGGGAACATTAGCTTTAATTTTTATTGTTCAAGAATGAAGATACCCTTTTTACAACAAATTAAATGCAGCAGGAAAGCAACATTTTAACCACACTAAAGTGTAGGAACCCACTGGTAAAAGTCAATTGTGCTGCTGAGAAGACAAAGGCGATAAGGGTCTGATGTGAGGGGAGAGGCCCTGCTTGAGGCTTCTTGTCCTTTCTTTAACTTCCTGTGAGTGACCCTTAACAGGCCCATCCCATAGGAGTTGTAACCCAGATGACAGGTAGGCTTTCTACAAACAGAAGCAAAGCATTAAAGAAGTATGAGACAGTAGGTCCTTTCCATCCCTTAATCCCCTCAAAATAAAATCTTGCATATTTTTCTAAGAACTTTTTCTAGGCACATGGGAGATATGCCTTTTATGGGTAAGCTCTGCTTCCAAGAAAATAAATCACTGGGCACTGTTAAGGAGGAAGAAAGAGAATTCAGTGTAACCTTGACAAAACAGAGAGATCTTACTAATATTTGCACAGGAAATTTGCCACAGGATTTATTAATTTGTAACCTGTAAGTGTATTATACACATAATTTGATTCCTATTATTTACCTGAAACAGAAAGAGCTCCCACTAAGTCATTCCAGCCCTGGATACAAACACATATTTAGAGAATACATATCCCTTTTTTAGAATGACTTTAAAATCTTTGTGGAAATTAGTTGCTGAACATTACACATTAACCATTTTTCAAAGTGAATATCTTTCACGATTTTACCTTTTTCTCTCATTTACCAAATGAAATTAGGCCACATTATAGACTAATACCTTGTGAATTGCATTTATTAGATCAGAGTCAGTTTGAGTTATGGAGGCACATGCACCCAGAAGCAGTAAATGCCCTGTAAAAAGGCAGAGAAATGGCTTAACGGTTTATAGCACCAAGTAGATTTCCATCCGTAAAAGACCTGGGTTCAATTTTTTTTTTGTTTTCAGCCTGAGTAAAACTGACAGTCATGACTACGCCATGACTAGCATCACACAAAACAGGTCATCATTGTTGGTTGGGTATAACCAGATGCTACACAAAGATTGGCAGGAACATCTTGCAAATTTCTATAAGGATAGAAATCATGATTTGGTTCCTACTCCACTATGCACAGACCAGAAAAAGAAACTTAAGCATCTTAAAATGTACTCTTTAATACAAACAGAATGATTTTAATCTCTATTATGCCAAAAAAAATGGACAATGTATCAATTAGAAAAATTCACAAGAACCAAGTTTCAAGTCCCCGATTTTTTTTTTAACTTAAAATGGTTGAAATATTCTAGTTTGTATTATTTTGGAACTTTGAAGCAACTGATTTAAGAGTTAACTTTTGAAAGCGTTTACTGCTCCCCCAAATAATTCATTACTGATGGTTATTCTGCCTTCACAATTAATCAAGTTTGAAAGTGCCTCATTTGGTGCATTTGTATTGTTTAAATAAATCTGGAAACACTAACCCTGTCATGTTCAGGGGTCGAGTGTGGGAATGAATCTGTAGACATACAAGGTAAAAATACTTCAAGGCATGTCCCCAAGAGATTTCAGTTGGACAATCAGAATTTATTTTCCAAGGGGAGGTGTCCCTGTGCAAGTGAGCCTTGTGGTACATTCTTAGGTCTCCTTAACCCGTCTCGGCAAGTTGCATAAATCACAGCAATAGTCTTCCTATTCAGCATGTTAGGGCTAGTGAAAGCTGACCAGTTTTTGACCTCTTCTTCTGGGCCCCAACTGACCCTAACTTAGAAGTTCAAGCGGTCAATTGCAGGTCATAGAGGGCAGTCCCAGAGTCTTTTTAATTCTACTTGGACTACAGGGTTACATTTATGCAACACAGGTACTTTCCTGGGCTTTCTGAATGTGTTGCTCATGGAGTCCACACCTAGATGACCAAAAGAAAAAAAGAAAAAACAAACTTTAAGCTGGTATCCTGCTGACCAGTTCCACTTTCGTGTACCCCAAGTTGGTCGTTTATCAGTATAATGGATCTACAGACAGCCTTAAACAATTGTCAAACATTCTTTTAAAAGCCATTAGTTTTTCAACTAATACATATCTGTTTTGCGCATTTGTTGAACCCTTCACTTGTCACTGAGAATGGCCTGTTAAACTAAGCAGAGGCCTGATCAGTTTTCAGTGAGCACTGAGCCTCAGGGTTCACCTGGGTCATCGGCAAGATTTATGAGGCCCAGTGCCAGTATCTGATTGGGACTGTTAGTGCTAAAGAAAGCTGACACTTCCTCCCCTTCCCTCCTCCTCCAGCCTGACACACAAAGTCCAGTGACTTAACTTGTACATTCCCAATGGCTGCCTAAGAGGCAGCAAAATTGATGACCTGTACAGACACCAAAGTGGACATCAATAAAAAAAGATGGATGTGAACAAGTGGAGTGACATGCCTCATTGCTGAGGGGACTGGGGAGGGGAGAGAAAAGGTTAAAAAAACACTGGAAAGTTATTTATATAAGCTTCAAGGACAAGGATTTTGTCACTACTTGCCTAAGGATTTGCTCTTAAAATATTCTTTCCTCTGACTTCTGTCCTTCCAGGTTGGGGGGAAAAAAATCTGAGGATAATTGTGAGATATCTTTATTTGTCGGCTTAGTGAAGAAATTTTTGTTAATCTTTTGTCATAAACAAATGATGCCATAAGATAGATGAAAAAAATTGTTTGAAATGTGCAAAGAAATAGAAATGTAGGGCAATAGTTTAAAAGGAAGCCACAATCAATTAAGCATTACTACTGTGCTTCTTAATTAATAAGGATAGTGAAAATCGTGAACAGATAACATTTAGTATAAAATGGTAGATGCAAAGGCTGAGACAATATGCTATTTTGAAGTTCCTCCAAGGAACTTCCCCCAAGACATTAGGAATAATATTCTTGAAGATGGAATCCATGGAATAATTCCCAGATGGATAGTATGTGAAAGTTACTGGATTAGGCATTATATGTGAGTGTGTTTCATTTTAAAGTGCTTGTGAGAAAAAATTATTTGGTGGTCTAGCTAGCACTCCACATTGTATTCAAAAAGGACAAGTAAAATGAATAAAAGAGGGAACCAGCAGTTAGCGTAATGGCTATGTCGCTGGGTAGTTGACCGCGGTTCACGACCCGGACTCGGTGGCTTCAAATTCACGCTGGGTGCGTGTGCGTGCGTGTCCAAGACGGAGAGGAGAATGGAGGAGAAGGGATTGTGGCGTGACCATCCCTCCCTGGGGGGTAATTTCTCACTTTCTGTCTCCATGTCTCTCTCTGTCTGTCTGGCCAGCGCACGCACCCTATAGCGAAAACCTCTCCACCCACCAAAAAAAAATGAATAAAAGAATAATTTTTAGGTTTCTTTTATTTTATTCTTGATATGTTTATTTGCCCTCTGGAATGTTTTCTGCATGCTTATGCATTATGTAAATGAGATCTAAATGTAAAATGTGATCAGTACAGTTGGAGTGATTATTTACTCAGCCTAGCAGACTCCCCAGATTACAATGTTTACAAGTAATTGTTCCATCCTTACTCTGCCTTGATTTTGATGTTTTCTGCAATAAACGTGATCTGATGGTCTATTATCGTAGAGCACAAGAAATCTGAAAAAAGTAAGAGAATTATTTTTTACTAAATTTAGGTATCCCAGATAATAGAATTTGTCATGCTGACACAAACCTTTACTACACTCTAAGTCAAGATAGCAGCAATTAATGCTGTCACGTTGTCCTTTTTGTGTGCAAAGGTAGAGCTTGCCATCATCAGAAAGTGTTTGAAGTTCTGCACAATTTTGGCAGTTAGGTTAGTTTTGAAGTCCACAGTCTAATGTCTCTCACTGATCCTGTCAATGGCAACAAAGATATCAGTGTAATGGGTTTTGCACTTACATCACAACAGAACTTGTGACAGAGCGGAGGGAGGACATTCTTCCCTCTGATGGTTTTGTTTTCTGCTTCAGCATAGCCATGCCATCCAGAATCAGTTAGTGAGGGCATCTGTGAGTCCATACCCTATTCTGCACAGGCTCTGATCTCTTCTACTTATGATGCACTGCTATATCTAGTATGCACAGACAAATTTCGAGCATGAAGATTTACTGATAAGGATAGAGTACTATCAGTCAAATTTGGTTAATCATCATTTTCATTTTAAAATATCATCGAGTACTCAAAACAAATAATCCATCAGAAGCCTCTTCTATCCTTGCTACTTTGTCTAATACCACCACCGTTTTAAAAGTATCACTAAAGCAATCTCTTCCAGTTTCCCAAGTAAGACTTCACATCTTTGCCCTTGGGATTCTCACAGACTTCTGACACACCACCGGTTTTTCTCCAGGCTCAGTCAGCTATCTCTTACTGCTATAAAGTGAGCAAAGTCCCCTTGGGACTTCAATGAAAT
>NW_006160010.1:3491595-3492277 GCF_000334495.1 Tupaia belangeri chinensis
AGCAGGAAGAATTTACATAGGCAGTCTCAAGACCAACTTACCATCTAAACTGCCAGCAGGAAAATGATAATGAGTTTTTAAAATCCCTCATCCAACTGCATGACTTAGGAGGACTTAGGGCCGGTAGTTGGTGTGGTGGTTAAGGTACTGGTTTCACTTGGCTAACTTTTCTACCAGACCTGGTAGCTTGAAAAACACACCAGGACAAGTGTGCGTGCATGCCCAAAATCTCAAGAGGAGAATGAAGCAGAAGAGATTGTGGCATATCCATGATCCCTGGGGTAGGGGATGATTTCTCACGTTAATTCTCTCTGTCTCTCTCCATTGAGAACATGTGCTCTATGTCAAAATTTATTTTAAAAAAAAGAAAAGAAAGAGTTTAAATGATTGTGATTTATTTATTTTTACTGCCCTTTACCATCATGTTATCTTGTTTGTTATCACTATCATAGTAAAAAACTATTTCTACTTTAGTTTTTTTCTTTTAAAATGAAAAGTTCACAGAGTTTTGAGATTTACCTCACATAGTGCTTAAAATCAAGTAGATGTTGGAACCAGCAGTTAGCGTAATGGCTATGTCGCTGGACTCCCATGTAGTCAATCAGTGGTTCGCGTCCCGGACCCAGTGGCTTAAAACCCACGCTGTGTGTGTGTGTGTGTGTGTGTGTGTGTGTGTGTGGGG
>NW_006160010.1:3492344-3550059 GCF_000334495.1 Tupaia belangeri chinensis
CTGGGAGGATATTTTCTCGCTTTTTGTCTCTCTGTCTCCCTAGCGAGTGCACGTACCCTATAGTGAAAACCTCTCAAAAAAAAAAAAAAATCAAGTAAGTGTTTAATGTATTTTAAAATTTTACCCAGCTCCCACAAACCTCCTTTGCAATTGGATCATCATCTGCCTGGATAATGAAATATCAGGGGACCTTAGCCTTAGCCACAATATATGGCAAAGTGTTTTGACGGTAATATGGGAGTTTAATAAGGTAGACCCAAGTAACTCTCACTTTCTCCAGAGTATTTAAGAGGCTCTGAAATATCAAGCTTACATCCCAATGCCTATTCATTTTCATTTAGATACACAGGTAACTTTGGAGACTTTGTCAGAAGATGGTTCAGACTAGTAATAACTTAGCCTAAAACACAAACATATTGGGACCATTACTGTGACCTAGTGATTAAGGGAGCTGAATCCCACATGACCGACCACACCATTTGAATTCTGGACTCAGTCACTTGAAAAATACACCAGACATATATGCATGCTCAAAATCCTGACAGAATTGAGAAATGGAAGAGAAAGGATTGCAGAAGGGGAGGTGCTTTCAACCTCTCCCTCTCTCTTCAGCAAGCACATGTGCCCTATGCCCTTCCCTCCAAAAAATAAAAAAATTGAACATATTATGCTTTAATACTACGGTACACAGTTGCACAAGATGTTTTTTTCTATCTATCTTTATTTCACAAGACTTCTATTTTTAAAATTTTCTATTCTTTTTTAACACTTTTTAAACTTTTCAGTTAAAAACTAAGACATAAACACACATCTTAACCTACACAGGATCAGGATCATCAGTATCACTGTTTTCCACCTCTGAATCTTGTCCCACTTAGAGGGTGAACAAAACATGAGATTTAATCAAGCATAAGAGAAAATGATGCAACCAGGAAATGCAGCAAACACAAGATACATGGGGTTCCTGCCAGAGTAACATCAGCACTTTTGCTGGAAACTTTTTTTAAGGTATTTGCCTTTGGCATGTGTGCTCCCCTGGGAGAGAGAGAGACAGACTCAGTGAGATAGGAAGTGAGGATTCACCCCCCAGGGGGAATGGACATGAAGCTATCCCTTCTCCTCCTTGTGCATGCACATATGCATGCACCCTCAGCATGATTTTCAAGCCACTGGGTCAGGAACTGGAACCACAGCCAGCCGTGTGTGAGTCCAGAGACATATCTGTTATGCCATTTGCTGGTCCCTTGAAAACTTTTTTTTTAATAAATAGAAGTACACTCTAAATGAAAATAATGGTAGGTAAGACTCACATGCTGCGGCATAGGCAGTCAAGTGCCACTGTGCAATACTGGAATAATATGGAAAGGCTTCAGGATCAGATCCTGGGTAAACCTGAATATGCTTGGGACATCCCCGAACATACCCATGGTCCTGGCTGGCTAAGACTGTGGGGGAAATCACAGCATGATGAGACCCTATTTAGGGTATCTCTCTCTGTCTTACTAGTCTCTTTCTCTCTCTTGAAATAAACAAACTTTTTAAAAAGATAAAAGTATTAAAAATTTGTAAATCACTTGTATACCCACTTATTACCATAATCTAGCATTACATACTATACATAATTAAGCTATCTGTACTCTATTTTTATACCATTGTCAGTGTAGTAAGTTTGTTTACACTAGCATCACTACAAACATGTGAGTAGTGCATTGTGCTAATAACTTTAAAATGACCATGAAATCGTTAGACAGTAGGAAGTTTTTGGCTCTAGGGCCAGGCAGTGACATGGTGGTTAAGGCAGCTAGAATCCATGTGACCAGCTACACAGTTCAAGCCCAGAACTTGAAAGCTTGAAAACTATGCCCGGTGTGTCGGTATGTGTGCCCGAACATTGAGAGGAGAAAGATGAGAAAAGATTGAAGTGTTGTCATTCCCTTTCAGTGCTGCTTTTTCCCCACCACCACCCCACTTCCCAGAGAGTGAGACACACCTGATAGCAAATTTTAAAATAAATAAATAAAAGAATTTGGGGCTCCATTATAACCTTATGGAACCACTGTTACATATGTGATTTGCCATCATTGAACAAAATGTCACTATTTGGTACATGACTGGAGTTGATCTAGAAGAAACAGATTAACAATATAAACATGTCTTGGAGTTGGAAATTCATATTATTATTCTCAAAAATAATGGATTTTACCAATCAACGAATGTTCCTGGGATATATAGCAAAGATTTAAAACAACTTCACAAATATAGAAAAGTTTGCCAACTTTCAGTTTGTGGTTACTTGTACTTCTCTCTCCAAGAGGGAGATAGTAAAAACTTGAATTACTTCCCTTTCTCTTTTGTTGACATTTAATTTTATTTTTCAGTTTAAAAAATTAAGTACATTGACAGTAATGCATAAAACCTATTTGTAAGAATTAAAGACTCATTCAATACCAGTAGTTTTGTAGAGTCACAACCAAGTGAATTCTATTGAATTCATTAACCAGTGTATATGTCTCAACTGAAAGACTGAGTTATAAATTTAACACCTCAACTAAATCTCTATTTTATCTACAAATATATCGCTACACATTGCATATTTTCCTTGCTGAAGATAGATCATATAATGACCAAATCCTGATACCAACACAATTGCAGATATTCCATCAAGGTGTCTCCCTATAAAACCAAAGTGTTCCAGAAATCCTAACAATTCATATAAACTACACTCTCAAGGTCTCTCTAAATTAAATTTTTAAAAAAAAATCCACTTTCAAACCGTATTTTATTCAGAAAAGGTTTTTTCTTCAGTTTTAAGTCAGTTACAAATGGAGCATTTTCAGAATGAATCAGCAGAGAATGTTTCTATGTTTTAGATATTTGTTTACTTTTTACTAAGCTAATTTATACTAAATATCTGCTCAATTTCTGGTGCCTGGGCATTTCTGGCATACAAGAACATTTTACAAGTACTGTGGAACTAGTTGTTAACAGTAAGGGTTTATTGTACTCCCACAGCAAGAAACTCTTGCTCTAATAATCAAACTCTTAATTCTACTCAAAATATGTCTCAATAAAACAAGCATTTGCTCTCAAAATTTTTTCTTAAGCCATTTGAATTCTACCAAGTAAAATATTTATTTGGCAAAATTAGTATTTCATAAGGAAAATATTTTCCAAAGAAGATGCAATTGAAGATACCATATGTCTACTTTTTAAATGAAAAGGGAATTTCAGTTACTTTAAAATATTAACTATTATAAACTATAATTATTACTATCATTACTATTACCATACCATTAGGAAAGAAAGGGGGAAAGCAGAGGAGGAGGAAAGATAAACATGTTGGGTTAGTCTATTTATGCTACTACAACAAAGCACCATACACTGTGTGGCTTATAGATAATACATATTTCGTACTGTTCTGGAGCCCAGACGGCTGAGGTCAGGGTGCCAACATAGTGAGGTTCTGACAAGGGTTCTCCAGGAGCAAACTGTCAACCTCTCATCATATCATCACATGGTGGAAAGGGCTAGCTAGCTCCCCCTTCTAAGGACACTAATCCAATTTATGAGTGTTCCAGCCTCATGACCTCATTACATCTCAAAGGCATCACCTTCAAAAACCATCACATTGGAGATTAGATTTCAACATAAAAATTACTAGGATACAGTCTGTAACAGGTGTCTTTCATTTGCACAGAACTATTAATGACTTTTATCAATAGTTTCACTGAAATTAGCATCTTACCTCTTCCTGGGACTCTGTAACTAGTTCATTGAAATCATCTATTAAAAATTTTAGAAAATAATATGCAATGAACAGATGGCAGATACATGGTTAATCTAATTAAATGACTACCTACATTGATCCAGCAAATATATATATATATATATATATATATAATTAGTGGAACAATAGAGTGCCCCACTCTGTTCACATAATCCATGCAACATCCCCATAATCCATGTGGACCATCCCACCTACATTTAATGTTCAGCCACTCATAATCATAAAGACCTCTGGTGGTTTTAAGAGCCTTCTTTGGCATGCTGGCATCCAGTTTGTATTTTCCCCCCAGACATAGTCGACATTCAAATGCACAGAAATTTCTCTTTTTATAAAATTACTTTCTACTACTTATTCTATTCTGCTGTAATAAAAAAAAAATCTATATTGCAAACCCTGGGTAATATGTTGCATTATCTAGTCCCATGATAACTTTTAAAACTATGTTGTGGCTCCCGATTGTGCAGATACTCATTCGACAAACAAAACTTACACCTCAATAAACAGCAAGTCTGTGTATTAGATGAGAAAAAGGAAAGGCAGTAAAAAACACAAGTTCCAAAAAAAAAAATTTAAAATAAAAGCCTGCAGTGCAAATTGGAGAATGGGATTTTGCCCCCTATTCCAGAGGGTTACTTCTGTCACCAAGTTGTTTTGCATTTCCATGAATTGTTTTTTCCATTAAGATCTGCTGAGGAAATGAAAGAGTAGAGCAGAACTTGCTGGAGATGACAGATGGCTCTTCTTTAATGACTTATAAAAGAAACTGGCATCCCAAGTCTCACTTCATGTAAAACAGAAGGAATATGCTAAGCGATGTTGTAGGTTTTACCTGACATTCCCATTTTGCTTATTTTTTGAAATATTTTCATTTTACTACTATTATTCATACATTTCTAAGGATATCTTTTAATTTTGAAAAGATTAAGTAAATGCAAATCTAAGTTCTTTTCTTTTTTCCACATTACTAAGGATGAATATCATTAAAGTAAACCCTTTAGTCAGTCGAAGGGGAAATTTGCACCTAAACATTCTAGTGTAGAGTAAATAAGGGGATTCTCTTCAGCTAAAGGAATTTTCTATTAAAAATAAAGACCTTTAAGTCTGCTACTTTATAGCAAGTTTTCTGTAAAGTATTGGGTCATCAGGAAAGTCATCACACATTTTTGCATATAAAATGTGTCATGACTTTCTCAATTACCTCATCTGTTTGTCTTGGTGAAGTTATAGGTGAGTAACACCTGTTGTACTGTTACCTTCCTCTCTAAAAATAAAATCACTAAAAAGTTAAAACTTAACTATAATCAATATCTGGTGAACATTATTATGTTTTATGTATAGATATATATATAAAAATATGTTTTATGTATGATATAAACATATATAGATGAAAAAATATGTATCTGAAAAAACCACATGCACCCATATGATTCATTCTTTTAATAAATAGTTCATAGTATTCTACAAGCTATTTTTGAACTCAACAATATGTCAAGGATATAGTTCCATGTCAATAAACATGATCCCTGTCATTGGATAGTAGTTCACTGAGAATATACAAAATAAATTTAGTTCATCATTTCCCCACTGATGAATTTTAAGTCCTTTCAAATTATTGGTATTATTAACAATGCTATGAAGAGTAGTCTTTATTTTACATTTTTTGTAACAGGATTTAGGGTATATTCTTAGAAGAAGATAAACATTTTAAACACTTGGTGTCCAAATCATTTTAATCAGATTTATAATGAAAATGTATCATTATATATATTTGATGGTAACAGAAGCAGTCAGATGTTCTTTTATGCTTTCTGGATTACATGTATACTACAAAATATTCACATATGAGGTCTTGTGAAATTGAGAAATTTTCAATTTAACATTAGAGGTCATGTGCTTTTAATAAACTATTTCTAAAAGGAAGCATTTTCAGATATTTTATCTATTTTAAAAACTTTTCCAATACAAAACATAATTACGATTATTGTTGCCCTTTGCCTCAATATATTTAAGACAGACTGTTTATTTTAGAATGTCATATTTTACCTTAAAAAACTTATATTCTGCTTTTCTTTTTATGTTCCATGTATTTAATTTTAGGTCCTTGAAAACATTCTACAGTTCATATAGCAAAGTAGAGAAATTATGTTTAAGATAATTTTTTATTAATTTTTTTATAAAGGGCTTTTACCCTCAGAACCTGCTTCTTCTTGTGCTATCATATACAATTGTCTTTCTCAAATAATCCAAGAAATAAAAAATAAAATAATTTCTTTCATATATATCTTCTCTTTCTCTTCCTTGTATTTAATATAAAATTTAATATCCTATGAACTTCAAACTTAAGGGCCAGCAGGTGGCATGGTGGTTAAGGCGCTGGATTTCCACATGGCCAACTATAGTTAGAATTCTGAACCAGGGGTTTGAAAGTCACAACAAATAAGTAAAGAAAAAAAAAAAGGAGAGAGAGACAAAAAGAAAAAAGAGAAACTTAAAATTCATAATTGTTATTTTATTTCCAAGCTCTACTGAAATCAAGATCATGGAATCAGTCAAAACCAAACATTTTTTTTTCTTTTTTTGAAGAGGTTTTTTGCTTTAGGACGCATGCACTCACCAGACAGACAAGAGAGGTAGAAAGCTAGAAATCACCCCCCAGGGGGGATAGCCACACCGCAATCCCTCCTCCTCCATTCTCCTCTCGGGATCTTGGGCACGCACGCATACATGCCCAGCGTGAGTTTAAGCCACCAGGTCCAGTACTCGAACCACGGTCAAAAACCAAACATTTTAAGAAGCTACTAGATCAGAAGCTACAAGGATTAGTTATAAGGATTAAACAGCCCCAAATTACATTTTCTTATCCTATTGGAGAGCTAACCTTGTTTGCGTCACTCGAATGTACTTTTTAAATTATCTAATTCTACATTGTCTGTTTTGTGTGAGACAAAGACCAGGCGACTGTCTTTTCCTGTGTCTTTAAACTAGTACATAACTTCTGTTTAAGGACCTACTGACAACTGTAATGGATAATTTACAACCTACAGGGCTCCTGGATTAAATAACAGAGGTTCTATAAACCAACAGGCTTCAGACTTCGGTGAAAGCACCAGTAATTTGTTTATTGCCTTTTCTCAGTTCCTCAATTACAATTGATCTCTGCTAAACAGTCTAGTGTTGCTAATTGTTGGGAAAGGGGGAAAATAACTTAATCTTTATAGACGGCTTCTATCCTAGGATGTCTCCTTATAATTCAATGACATAATCTCACCTAAGCTCAGATAAATGGAATCCATCTACCTAACCATAACAAGTACCTTTAAGACTAATTCATAAACATTCAAGGCTGAATGAGCTGTTTGGAACAGAAAAACATGGTGACTGATTGTATCTGATATTGAGCCAATGACAGACAAACAAGAGCACTTGATTAGAGCTCTTGTCTTGCCAGATCACTTATTTGAATTCTACTGATAGGAGTTTAATCAGTACTTAATCTCCTTATCATGTCTAGGGTGTTGATCAACTTTAAGTACTTAACATAATACAGAACCCCTACAGGCATTTCCACTTCAAAGCCTGAAGTGCTGCGGTTAGGTGTCTACTAATCTTGTTCTTCTCCATTAGCAGTGTTGAAAAGAAATGCTTGTCATCATCAGCTAAGCATGTCCTAATTTAGTCTGTTTAAACTCCTAGATTGTTTGTTTTAGAAAAGTTGACTTATTTATACTTAACCGTCATTTCCTTGAACCACCATTTTAGAAACTGAAAATATAGATGCATGTTTGTACAAAGCATATTCTAATTTACAATTGAAGCTTTGAATTGTTTGTTTTTAGAAAAACTTGACTTATTTATCGTAAATCTTTATTTTCTTGATTCAACATATTCGAAATCAAAGATAGGAATACACACATACTCATATGTGTGTTTGTACAGTTTAATTCTACCCTCTCATTTTAATGCGATATATAACTAGAACATCTAACTGGTAAAGCGGTACTTTAAGAGAACTGGTCCCATATAACCTCATAGTCAGGAGAGCCAGATACTGCATGGCTGGTTGTGGTTTGAATTCTGGTTTAGGCAGCTTGAAAAACTTGCGGGGTGTGTGTGTGTGTGTGTGTGTGTGTGTGTGCGTGTGTGTACATGCATGCCCACAATCCCACAATCCCCTGGAGAATCATCCACATTTCCACGTTAAACGCTCCTTACAGCAGCCTAATACAAGAGAACAGGGATATTTATGACATATTTGTTGACAGTTAAAACATTGACATGATAAGGTCTCCTCCCAAGGATATCAACCCATGCCAAAACATAAGTATTTGTCATGTGAATCGTTTACACATCTGTATAACAAACTAACGTCACATCTTCAAAAAAATTGAAATTGATAACCAAATCAGTCTACATAAACCAAATGTTATGCATCTAGAAATGATGGTTCTTACATTTGGCATTTAATGTAGTTTACATGTGGTGTTTAATGTACTTTTATCAATCAGTATTTCAGATTTTCTTTATATGCAGTTATCTAAATTTTTATGCCAACAAATACCAAAAACAGTGTAAGACAACTTTGTTTTGTCTAATGAATTTCATTTGGGAAGATATTGATCAAGAGAGGAAAGATATTTTCTATTTGGAAAGATCAGAATATTCAAGGGTTTGACTAAATTTAAGCTAGCTTTTCACAAAAGGGATTATTCAAAACTAAATAGAAAAGTATTCCATTATATTATTGCTCCAATTATCTCATTTCATTTACATTTTATCAATTTGAAATATTATACTTTGGGATTTCTGTTTTTATTTTATTTTAAGCTGAAAAAGTTTATTCATTCATAGTTTTTTATATACTCAGAATGCTAAATCTAATGCTACACATCCAACCAGCCATGTTGTAACCATGACATATTTTATTAGGAAATTCCTATTAAAAAAATTATGGCATGAGAACAACCATATAAATAAAATATAAAAGAGCCAAAGCATTTTCAACATTCCTTCAATTTTCACTAAAGGGTTTTCAGCAATTTTATTGTTTGAAGATTTCTACAAACATTCATAAATGTTATAGTATTTCATTTGATTCAGAAAGAAGGGGATCTGTGATAACTGCTACTATATTGTCAAATACATAATATTTAAGAAATAGATTGTAAATAAAACTAACCCTTTTAAAAATAATTTATTAAATATATTTCAGAAGTCTATTTTAATAACATAATTATTAAGTTGCTACAAATATATGACAGAAAAGTTTATTTCTGTGAATGATCTATTAATTTTGGAATTACTAATAGAAGTCGTTAGGTTTAGACTTGAAAAAATCATGCATTTCAAAAAATGGCAACTATTAAGCTAAATAACAATGTTGGTTAAGTAGCACTGAGGCATAAACGGGAAAAATAAAATAAAAGTCTATTATTTCTTAACTATGAATGCTTTCTAAAGTAACTCAGATGCTTCCATTTTATTCGAATATTGCTTTTTGTTTCCTCTATTAAGTAGTGCTTAAAAACCACAACTTCAGTCAATCAGTAAACAGGATCATTACTTCTAAGTGTTTCAGATTCTAAATCAAGGGTTTCATTTAATTTTCCTAGCAGAATAATGCATATAGATGAGGATGTCAAATTGCAAATAACCTGTATTAGAATGCGTTTACAGTGCTTATGGTAAGTAATCAACATTATTGACTTAGCTCAGGGATTTAAAATGCTGAAAAACACTAACAGAATAAATTGATTGGAAGAATAGAAAAGTACATCACTGTGTTAAAGATTTGAAATGAAAGTGAAATGCATTATATGATTTTGTAGTTTAAAAGTACATGTACATATATATAGATATGCACGTAGATGGATAATGTGGGCATTATTGATTTAAATTCCCCATTGGGCTTAAAAGGAGAATGCCTACTTTCTTTTCAATGGTAATGTTGGCATTCATTATCAATATGATAAAATACAAATTGGTGGCTCTGTAATACAGATTTAATGCCCCCACTGAACTTTTTCCATTAGTAGCTAATGGCTATTCCTGTTTACCTTCTATGACTCCGAAGACTCATTCCATCTTTTTCTGTGATCATCATAGTTATACAGGAAATGATTTTGCTAAAAATGAAAATATTCTACTTTATTTTAAAAAAAGATAGAGCTTGCATCTGTAAACATGCCTTTAATCTATGCCTTCTATGATGTGTCAGCATTCTGAAAAAGAATCTTGCTCCGAGTTTATAAAATAGAAGTGAAACATTTCATAACTTTGAATAGTTAGTAAGAAAAAAAGGGTTGTTACGATTATTAAAGGGAAACATTTTCCTCTCAGAATAGTTTACATTCTTAACATATATATACATAAAGTGAGCATTTCATTTCCATTATTAAAAACCATTTTATCATGATAAACAAATCTATTCACTGAATTGCTTTTCTCTTCTAGATAGCAACAGTTTATTTTTAGAATGGTTTTCAATGACTAAGTTAGATTTATTTTAAAGAAAGAAGAATACAAAAAAAATCTTATTAATTTATTTTAATTAAATCTATTACGATAATCCCTGGAGAGAAAACAATTAAACATTGAATAAGAAACCATAAAAAAAACAAGTTCATTTCCTCTTTGCATTTGAGTTTCCTTAGTCATCAAAATAAAGCCTTTAAGTTTTGTAGAATTTTTTTTAAGTAAACAGCATAATTTAAAATGAGGTTATGATACTAATACTTAATATTATTACACATCTGCTATATACCAGACACTATTCTAAGCACTTAATGTGCTTAATTAATTTTCAAAAAAAAACTCATGAGGTAGGTATTCATTATTATTCTCATTTTACATTAAATAATTTTTTTTAATTATCATCAATGAAGTAAAAAGACAAACCACAGAATTGAAAAAGATATTTACAAAGCATCTATCATATATGCAAATTAAAACCACAGTGAGATACCATTTCACAACCACAATGATAGCTATCACTGAAAAGAAAAATAGCAAGTGTTGGCCAGGATGTGGAGAAATTAAAACCTTCATACATTACTGGTAGAATAAATGGCTAGTTTTGTGGGAGCAAAGTTTGAGATGACCTTAAGAGGTCAAGGGACCAGCAGGTGGTGTGGTAGTTAAGGAGCTGAATTCCCACATGCAAAGCTGCAGTTCAAATCCCAGACCCGGTGGCTTGAAAATCATTCAAATCACAAGTGCCCCAAATAGCAGAGGAGAAGGAATCATGACATGTCCATCTTCTTGGGGGTGATTTTTTACTTTCCTTCTCTCTCTTTCTCAATCTCTGATGAACCATAAAAAAAAAGAAAATAAAAGGGAAAAAAAAGTCAAACATATCGTCACTGTATAATCCAGATATTCCACTCTTAAGTATATAAATAAGAGAAATAAAACCTTTCCAAGGACCAACAGATGGCATAGCAGCTACATTGCTACATTCCTACATGGCCATCTTAGAGTCCTGGACCCATTGTCTTGAAACGCACACCTAGTATATGTGTGTACATGTCCAAGATCCTAGGAGGGGATAGAGGAGAAGGGATTGTGGAGTGGTCATTCCCCTCAAGGGTGATTTTTCACTTCACTCTCACTGTGTCTGTCTCTTTCTCTGGTGAGTGCATGCACCTTAGGGCAAAAACTCTAAAAAAAAATTGTAAAAACCTTTTTATACAAAAACTTATACAGGGTCCAGCAAGTAGTGTGCTGGCTAAGGCACTGAACTCCCACATGGCTGACAACAGTTCAAGTCCCACATCTGGGAATCTTGGGAAATCACAGTCTCTTTTCCTTCATTATCTTTCTGCTCAAAATCCCAGAAAGGGGAACCAGCAGTTAGCGTAATGGCTATGTTGCTGGACTCCCACATAGTCGACCGCGGTTCGTGTCCCGGACCCGGTGGCTTAAAACTCACATCGGGCGCGTGTGCGTGCGTGCCCAAAATCCCGAGAGGAGAATGGAAGAGAAGGGATTGCGGCGTGACCATCCCCCCTGGGGGGTGATTTCTCGCTTTCTGTCGCTATGTCTCTCTCTGTCTGTCTGGCGAGTGCACGTGCCCTACAGTGAAAATCTCTCCAAAAAAAAAAATATAAAATCCCAGAAAGATAGAAAATCTCTCCAAAAAAAAAAAATAAAAAATCCCAGAAAGATGATGAAGGAGAAGAGATTGAAGCTTGGCCATACCCCTTGGGGGAGAGATTTCTCACTTTCCCTCTCACCATCTCTCTCAGTTTCTCTCCAGCAAGAGCATGTGCCCTATGGCAAAAAAAAAAAAAAAAAAAAAAATTTATACAAATGTTCATATCAGGGACCAGCAGTTAGCATAATGGCTATGTCGCTGAACTACCATGTAGTCAACTGTGGTTCGAGACCCGGACCCAGTGGCTTAAACTCACGCCGGGTGCAGGTGCGTGTGTGCCCAAGACCCCAAGAGCAGAATGGAGGAGAAGGGATTGTGGCATGGCCATCCCCCCGGGGGGTGATTTCTCACTTTCTATCTCTCTGTTTCTCTCTGTCTTTCTGGTGAGCGCATACGCCCTATAGCAAAAACCTCTAAAACAAAAACAAATGTTCATATCAACATTCATAACAGTCAGAAACCTAATAAACTCAAATGTTCATCAACTGATAGGAGGATGAAATAAAATAGTATATTCATCAACAGAATATTATTTGACAATGGAAAGAAATGAAGTGTTGATACAGGCTACATATGAATGAGCCTCATCAATATTATACTTAATGAAAGAAACTAGACATAAAAAAACTCATATTACTTAATATTACTTAATTCCATTTACATAAAATGTCCACTAAAGGCAAATTCAAAGAGACAACAAGTAGGTTAATGCTTGCCTAAGATTGACAGGGTTGGAGGGAATGGAGAGTGATAGCCAAGGGGTATGAGATATTCTTTTTGAGATGATGAAAATAAAATGTTCTAAAATTGATTATGATAATAGTTGTGAATATATCAAGAAGCATCGACTTGTACACTTCCGATGGGCATATTGTATGTGTGCATATTATGTATACGTATATATAATCAAGCATATATGGTATAGTTTGTGAACTGCATTTCAATAACATGAAATGAATTACTAGTATATTAAGAAAATATTGCTAATATATTAAGGAAAGTCTAAAGATGTTAAATAAATTGTCCTAGGTGACAATGAGAGATAAATCCCTGGTCTCTGGCCCCAGAATCTACACATGCAACCACTAACCCTACTGACTCTGCTAATGGCAGTTTTGGCTTCCATGTGATGACTGATATCATTAAATCAAATAATTGTGTTTAAAAATACTACCCTCCAACCTGGCTTCAAGTGAAAGTTTTCTGAGTAGATACAGAAGGATGTTTCTTTTTATACTAAAAAAAAAATTGGTAAATAACAAAGTTGACTAAGTCACTTCAAGATACTAATATGGTTAATTTTGAATGCCACATTCTTTATCAAACAACACAATCTGCAAAGAATGGAGCATATTTAGTTGCTAACAATAACAAACCATCTTCCACAGATACTTAGAGTTTACATTTTTATTATCTTACCCCAAAAGGTTACAGTTGTCATCTAATTCTTAGTCCAGGAAAAAAAAAATAATACAAATGTCAAAGTATATTTATGTTATTATGGTTATTTAATCCTTTTTATTTAGTATTTGTAGGAATCTCATAATAGATTCATAGAACTTTATAGCTACAAAAAACTGGAAGACCGTCTAGTAAAAATGTACAACTGAAGAAAATGTAACTGAAAGATATCAAATCATTTAAAAAGTCATTATATTCAACAGAGACTAAAACTAAAGTCGTTGATATCTTCACAGCAATAACAAAAGAAACCATGAACACTTACCATAAAAATATTACGGGCCCGGCAGTGCACTATACGTGTCTATCTCATTTAACCTACTTAGTAACCCTATGTAGTATAGGTATTTTACATCTCCATGGTATCGACAAGAAAATTGAGATTTAGAAAAATTAAGTAATTACTCAAATTATAGAGCTGCAAGTGGTGGATCTATTCTTAAATACCTTACTAAACTTTCATCACAGGCAATTCAGCAATCTCACCTTATTTAGTAATAATAAAAATTGAGGGAGCTGGCTTTTCAGAAACACTGCGACTTAAATTTGAATCGTACAACGAAATTGAGTCATAAAATACATAACTGTTTAGATTATGTTTATTTTACTTCATTTAAACTTTATAAAAATATAATTGAAGCACACAAAATAAACTTTGTCATGATAAAAGGGAATTAATTAACCAGAATTTGGACTGGAAAAGATACTGTGCCAAATTGTAACTTCCAGCCCTTAACAATATATAACGGCAGTAAACTGTTTTCTCATCCTGATGCATAAAGTAGATCTATACCAAAGATATGCACTAGCAGTAAATAATACACAGCTATCTTAATGCCTCTTGTGAAGTGACTGGTGTGTCTTATAGCAAAGACTTTGCCTTCAAAAATGGTAGAATCAAACCAGTCACTTTGGACACCAAGACATAAATTAATCATCATTCACAATATCAGGTCCTCTACAACAGGAGGCTCAAAAGTCTGGATGTCTTTGTAATGGTATGTGCAGCTCACTGAGAATGAGGCTAGTCTAGTTACCCAGCATTCCCTCTGCCTGTCATTCCTCTGCCTAGAACAATTTCTCGCTCTCTCTACTCCACAGTTCTACAAATGTCCAATCCTCACCCCTCAAGAGTCTCCCGCATCTGGGTGTCCCTGAAGTCAGTTATAAACTCTAGCTCATAACTGGTTTGTCCCTACCTCAGTTTCAAAGGTAATTAGTTAAAATCAACATCATTTCTTCTGTAATTTATACACTAATCATGTGCTATATATTTTATTGACCTGAAGGAGTTTTCACATGTTTATGTTTTTCCTCTGCTAAAATGAGCATAGACTTCCTACGAAGAAGTCCTCTGAACTTGTATCATTTTGTCATCCAAATATTACCAGGATAGTTACATTGGCACACCGGAAGAGCTTTCAGACTTTAATGTTAACTGTGAAGAATACCAAAAATTTGGTTTTTTATTGTTTTGTTTTGTTTTGTTTTTCCACACCTACTATCCACAGATTCCACGGAATGCATCCCCTGAGACTCTGCCAATTCCTGATTCCTCACCAGGCTGCAAGTCTCCTGTTTTAGGAACAAATCATACCATTTTGGATGAGAAGTCCCTTCTAAATATGATAGGACTATATTAATTCCAATATACTGTAATAGGTAGTGACATTTGTATCATTTATTTTTAGAAATGCAATCTATTTACAGTGATATCGGTAAGATTTTTATTTATTAACTATGATACATAAATCTAAGTTTGGGGACGATCAGTTCTCCTAATAAGATATTTGGACTATAATATCTTTTATTTTTTCATGAGACTTTTTAAGTTTTAGATAGAAAGGTTAACATTTCAGGTGGGTTATTCTGAAACAGTGAAGTGAATAGGTGGCACCTTCTCATTCTCTATATTTATAAGAAAAAAATAAAAAACCCACGAAATCCTTGTTTGCCCATTTGATCTTCTGTCATTTTATCCCTAGGAGTATTAGGATTTCCATTCATTTCTGTTGAGACTGAAAACCTTAATTCTCTAGCTGCAGGCTAGACCGGGGATGTGCTCCATGAAGCAGCAACGTAGAGCTTTCTCTCATCGTGTGTTATTGCCTCTGCTGCAGATGCTCAAAAGAACTGCACCTTGGGTGTCTCACATTGTGGTTAGAGACGTTTATTAGGGTTCATTACCCCGGCATCTAGAGGATCCCTCTCTGCATATCCTGCAGGGCTCCCCAGTAGACACAATTTTGTGTGACCACTGGTGTGAGCCTCCCATTAATGATGTTGGCTCCATCCACTGCAGTAGTGGGTAGGCTCTTCCTGTACGTCCTGTTCAGATCCCATCAGGTTAAACTAACAGAACACCCAATTCAGCCTGTCATTCTCCTACATCCTATTCATCTTTATATGTTTTACTTAGTATCCTTAAATACCATAATTCCTAACCTGAAAGGTTTATGTACTATACAGAGTTCAATTTATTTTAGAATAAGGTTAGAGTCATTCAAAACAAACAAACAAAAAACTTGCTTCTTAAGAAGGTGAGGAGTGCCTGCAATTTTAGAGTTAGACTAGGAATGATTTTGTTTTTCTTCCTAAGTCACTATTTAAGGAAAATTAAAAGTTAGTAGGTAGATTCTCCCCTCCAGGAATTTTTAATATTACTCCATTGAAATGTGAAAGTATAAAGTGTATGGGGACCAGCAGTTAGAGTAATGGCTATGTTGCTGGACTCCCATGTAGTCGACTGCGGTTCAAGTCCCGGACCCGGTGGCTTAAAACTCACGCTGGGCATATGTGTGCATGCCCAAGATCCCGAGAGGAGAATGGAGGAGAAAGGATTGCGGCGTGGCCATCCCTCCTGGGGGATGATTTCTCGCTTTCTGTCTCTCTGTCTCTCTCTGTCTGTTTGGCGAGCTCACGCGCCCTATGGCAAAAACCTCTCCAAAAAAAAAAAAAAGTGTAAAAATCACTTGACTCTGTGTATAGGTCTTCATTTGAAATGCATTTTATTCATTTCTACAGTTTCACAATACTCCATCCACAGTTCCAAAACCCAAGGATAACTGAAAAACAAATATTTTCAAACAGTAATTCCAAATGTCATTTGGTGGCAAAATTGGACTCAAATTAACTTGAGCATATTTATCCATTTTGTGTGAATGCTCCCATATTTTATTTTGGAAATATTCATAAGTTAATTTCAGGATGTTGTTCAGTCCCCATTTGTGATATGATATAATACATGGTATATGAACTGCATTATCTTTATCAGTTCACAAAATTCTAAGATACGAAACACTATGGCTGGGCCAGCCAGGGAGCACAGTGGTTAAGTGCTGCGTATGTGGAGTGGGATCCCATGTGGTTGACCACAGTTCAAATACTGGCGCCAGCAGCTTGAAAAACATGTTGAGTGCTTGTGGGTGCCCATAATCCTGAAGGAACGGAGAAATGAAGGAGAAATGATTTGAGTGAAAGCATGCCCCACTGGGAGTGCTTCCAGCCCCTCCACCCCCCTGGGAGTGCATATGCACTCTAATAATTAAAAACAAATAAACAAAAAACACCTATGGCCCCCAAAACTTTATATAAAGAATCCAGGATTAACATTGGGTGGTTGGGACAGTTGTGAAGCATTTTTGCATAGAAAAGCAGGAAAATAATGACTTTCCTGAAGACCTAATAATTACGTAACTAAGGCCAGCAGATGACATGGTAGTTAAAGAACTGTAATCCCAGATGGTTGACCATGGTTCGCATCTTGGACCTGGCAGCTTGAAAAACATTCCTGGTGACTATGCATGCAAGTCCAAAATCCAGAGAGGAGAATGGAGGAGAAGAGATTGTGGTGCGGCCAATCCCCTGGGGAGTGCTTGCTCACTGTCTCTTTTTCTTTGTCTCCAGTGAGCCCATGTGCCCTATAGCAAAACAAAAGAACAAAATAGTGACATGGTTGACTACTAGTACTAACTTAAGAACTATGTCTCACATATTTACCTATATACATATTAATAAACCCATGCAATTAAAATTAAAAGGCACACATAAAGGAAACTAAGAATATGTTAAACGTCAAGCTATATTTCTCATTGTACTGTGTAGAATAAAATCAAAAGCACCATAAATGAACAAAAATAGGATATTAGCTAAACATGTTCAGACACGCTGGTTAGAAGAATGCAGGTATCCATAAATATGACACTACCAAAGAGTATTTGCTGATATGCAAAACGTCCACAGTACATTACTAACAGAAAAGCACATCACCAACCATTTGAATGAAGTGAAACTTTTATAACTGATATGCATCCATAGAAATTAATGTCTGCAAGTATACAATAGACTAACGATTATTTCTGAATAATAGGCTTGTCCATAGTTTTTATTTTCTATCCTTTGTTTTTTTTTTAATTTCTCCCTTTTTCCTAAATGTACATCACTTCTATATTTTATTAAGCTTTTTTCTTTTTAAAGAAAACATAAGAGAATGTTAAAGAAATAATCTGGATAAGTACTTGAAATAAATACAGGTGATAACTGAGGCTCAAATGGTGAATAATCGCATGCCTTTTCCTGGTGCAGGGTTTGCTCTGGTGAGTAAAAGTTCATTTCATGAAAAAAGAATTACACAGAAAAACACAGAGAAATGTTAGCATTTATGAGCTGTGCTTTGTATACAAAGATGATGCTATTGACTCCCTGACACTGACAAAACTTCAGTATTTCTTCTTGTCTGCAATTACCCAATTTGGGAAATGAACCAGACACCGTAGCTTCATCTAGATGACAGTTTAGACTTAAAGTGCTGTGGCTGCCCTTTTTTTTTTTTTTTTTCATTTCCTATTGCGCGCAGCAAAGCAGTCATGTACAGTTCTAAACTCCCATTCTCTTCAATTTCTATGTTGTTTTTTTTTAAATTAACAGTATTTTAAATTAGGAATATAAATATTACTCCCACTCACCACATAATGTGTAGCATTAGCATCATGATTATGATACAATATTTTAATAAGTATGTAAAATCCTATTCAAAGTTTTCCATAACAAAAATATTTTCGCAGTGAGAACAATACTAACCTGGGCCTTTTGATGAGTTCAGATAATAGAATGTTGTTTTTGTTTTGAAGAATTATTTATTTTCATTTTATTTATTATTATCATTTTTTAAAATTTGTTATAGGGCACGTGCACTCTCTAGAGAGAGAGTGAAAGTGAGGAAGCAAGCCTCCAGGTCCGAGACTCAAACTGTGGTTGACCATGTGAGAGTCCAGAGCTTTAACCACCAAGCTACCTGCTGGCCGCCAGGCAATAGAACTTTAAAGGACAATCTATTAATAAATATTGACCTAAACTGCCTCCTACTGATCTCTAAATCTCTAAGCTATATAACTTCATCTTCAAGATCATTCCTTCTAGATTTGGAGTTTATAAGAAAGACTATGAAGACTTTGTTAATGTATCAGCAAATATCTATTAAGACTCTTTAGTATACATGATCTCTTTTTCTCTCTCCTATTTTTCTAAGTCCAAAGTGCAAATCCTGCACTGTCCTTGGAGAATTTATACTCTATTTTGGAAAACACATTCATAGATGGAAATTAAATCATAATATAAACATTCAAAATAATGCATATCAAGAGATGATGTAAGGTTGCATGTGATTAAATGCTCAATATTTGAAAGAATGTTTCAGTCAGAATATTACTTCCTGGGGTTTGAAGATGCTTAATGCAAATCTGTGAGGGAGGTAGGATTGAGAAGTTGCAAGCTATGAGCAAAGAAGTGAGTACATATGTCAGATGGAGAAAATAACATGTATCAAGATTCAAAAGAGTCAGAATGAAGATAAAAGATTTGAGGATGTACAAGGATAATATAATAGCTAAGAATCCCTGGGGAGGTTACTATGCACAGCACACTGTCAACTCTTTTAATCCTCACAAAAGCTCTATGAGATTGGTACAAATATAAACTTGTTTATGACTTTCCTACCTAATGTAGCCTCCCTATCACTATCATTCTCTCTCTCTGTCTCTATCATATTAGTCTGATTCCTTTTCTTCATGACATTTTCACTATCGAAAATTATTTCATTAATTTACTCATTTAATGTTAGCTCTAAAGGACTGGGTCTTTTCCACTGCAATATCCCTAGTGCCAAAAACTACTTCTGAACCAGAGTCACACACAGTATGAATTATTTCTTTTTATAAATGAAGACCTTAATGCAATGAGAAGTTAAATAACAAGCTTAATGCCACACAGGATTAGAACTCAGGGTTCTCTCTACTCTAGAACTATAAGCTACACTATCCCCGCTGAATATTCAGGGAACAAGTAGATCTCTTTTGAGGAAAAAATAAGTTTACCTGGATTTTATTTTATTTTACGCTCATTGTATCCTACTAATAGGAAATAAAATTACAGTGGATGTTTAATATCAAACTATAAAGACATTGATTTTCAGATTAAGATATTTGAATTTTCTTATAATAAGATGTTCTATAATAGACTGTAAACAGACTTGAGAAAAATATTTCTGTCACCATTTTGAAGAAGTTAGAATAGGAAATTTAAGCCTAAAATCATAGCTTTAAGAGATTGCTGAGAGTAATGACAATTGTATTACACTCTGGTCTATATTTTAGCAGTGTGCAGAGAAGAGAGAAAAAATAAATAAACACAAGAAGAATTACAGAGAAATTTAACTTTTGTTAGGCAAATGTCTACACCACAAAGTCTTTCATTTCCTTCTCAGTGGGACTCTTAGCCTTTAAGACTTGGCACAAATCATGGGACCAGCAGTTAGCGTAATGGCTATGTCACTGAACTCACATGTAGCTGATCGTGGTACGAGTCCTGGACCTAGTGGCTTAAACTCACGCCAGGTGCACGTGCATGCATGCCCAAGATTCTGAGAGGAGAATGGAGGAAAAGGGATTGCAGTGTGGCCATCCCTCCATGGGGGGTGATTTCTCACTTTTGTCTCTCTGTCTCTCTCTGTCTTTCTGGCAAGTGCACGTGCCCTATAGCAAAAACATCTCCAAAAAAAAAAAAAATAAAGACATTGATTTTCAGATTAAGATATTTGAATTTTCTTATAATAAGATGTTCTATAATAGACTGTAAACAGACTTGAGAAAAATATTTCTGTCACCATTTTGAAGAAGTTAGAATAGGAAATTTAAGCCTAAAATCATAGCTTTAAGAGATTGCTGAGAGTAATGACAATTGTATTACACTCTGGTCTATATTTTAGCAGTGTGCAGAGAAGAGAGAAAAAATAAATAAACACAAGAAGAATTACAGAGAAATTTAACTTTTGTTAGGCAAATGTCTACACCACAAAGTCTTTCATTTCCTTCTCAGTGGGACTCTTAGCCTTTAAGACTTGGCACAAATCATGGGACCAGCAGTTAGCGTAATGGCTATGTCACTGAACTCACATGTAGCTGATCGTGGTACGAGTCCTGGACCTAGTGGCTTAAACTCACGCCAGGTGCACGTGCATGCATGCCCAAGATTCTGAGAGGAGAATGGAGGAAAAGGGATTGCAGTGTGGCCATCCCTCCATGGGGGGTGATTTCTCACTTTTGTCTCTCTGTCTCTCTCTGTCTTTCTGGCAAGTGCACGTGCCCTATAGCAAAAACATCTCCAAAAAAAAAAAAAAGAGAGAGAGAGAGACTGACTGGCACAAATCTAAACTACTCCGGGATTTTCATTTCAGTTTTCCTCCAGTAATTCTGGGCCTTCGGAGAACTTTGCTCACATTCTCCTAGTGCCACACTAAATATAATACAGTTAACAACATAGGAAAAGAAAAAGATGTGTAGTTTTCCTGATGGCTCCTTGAGAAGAAGAAGTAGGTCTTATATCTGTTTATTTCCAGAATCTACCAAGGTATTGGGAACTGGGATGATTCAATGTATCAGTTGAGTCATAGGATACCCAGTGATCTGTTGAGTATTATTTCTGTGTCTGCTTGCTAGGATGTTTCCAGAAGGGTTTAGCATTTGAATCAGTGGTCTGAGTTAAACAGATTGCCTTGCCCAATGTAGGTGGGCAGCCTCTAATTCATTGAAGATCTGACTAGAACAAAAAAGTAGAGGAAGGGAAAATTCTCTACTCTCTGCCTAACTGCTTGAGCTGAAACACTGGTCTTTTCCTGCCCTCAGATGTGGACTTAAACCTTTGGTGTTTAAACCTGGAAAGGTTATCAAGTCTTCAAACTTGGACTAGAATTCCCATCACCAACTCTCCTAATTCTGACTTAATTTGATGTATAACACTGGCTTTCCTGGGTGTTCAACTCGCAAATGAACCTGGGCTACTCACCTCCATAATCATTCTCATGAGCCAACTTCTCATAATAAATACTACATTGGTTTTATATCTCTAAAAAACACAGACTAATATGAGCACTCATGACACTAATGTGTAGTGCATGAGTAAACAGATAGTCTGAGAGTCTCAGACCTGAGTGTTGAAGAAAAGTGGCCATTCTGACAGAAACGAACACTCTAAGACTGGCCTTGACAATGGGTGGGAGTTATCGACAAATAGAAACTTCTAGAACGGGAGCCCAGTGAGTGTGATAAATACAATTTTACACACTAAATAAGGTGAAGTGATAGCCAGAGGGTAAAACAGAAATATTCAGCTAGAAGCAAGAGATAAGACACTGACGTTTTAAAGGTCAAGATCGAAGATGTGGGATTTGTGTATTATTCACATAAAGATCACATAAAGATGAAGGTTGAAGATGTGAGAGTAGATGTTACACTTGACTTCACGGCAGCTATGACAACAAGAGAACAAAGAACTAGGGGCTAAATTATGGAACAAATCTATGCAGAGTAAGCAAAGGGAGATAGAGGTACTCCGTGAAGAACCACAGGAGGAATAATACTGTATACGCCATTATTGAATTTGATGTATATTTATTTTATGAAATTTCTCTTTGAATGTAATGTTTTATGTACTTTTTCTCACATTCAAAACTCAGCCATTCTGGTGGTAAATAATGGTAGACATGCAGTTTTTCCCACTCTCTCTGTCATGTAATTTTCAAATTATGAATATTCTCAGATATAACTGTTTGTTAATTACTATAACAATACAACTTAAAACTTTCTATCTGGTCAAAAAATCACATACTCACCAAAATTTGCACAGAAGATATTAATTAAAATACAATTGTGCAAGCTTCAATAATTTCTTTTGATTATCATTAACCATACACATTCTATCTTTAGTTATTCTAATAGATATTCGGTATCAACAGAGGGTAATTCCCCAGCAAGGTATAAAATAGGCATGACAACTATTTCTAACTATCATCTAGGATGATGTATAAAGCATTTCACATAATAGCAGACTAAGTATCATAAAATATTAGTCAAGTACTAACATAGTCATTAATATTCCTCTTTAACAAAAGGCAATTTCACAGCCTCATTTACCAACTGGAATATCCCAAGTCTACTTCATAATTATGCTTTTTATTCATCTCTGTAAATTCCATTTAGTGCTTTTTGGCAATTTCTTAACATTAGAGCCCTGGATGTTGTTAAATGGGATTAATAGCTTTATAAGTAATATATATTATACATATATATTTAACTGTAGGCGATTTGACTTGTATTGTGGCGATTACTTTTTTTAATACCCCATTATATGTTTAAAATTTATTTTATTGCACCTAATTTTTAACCTCAATATTTTGCAACATCTCTTTATGATGTTAGTTTTATAAATAGAAGGTTATGGAAAGCTAGGGGTTGTGGACAGCCCTGGCTCTCCTCACATTGTTTTGGCCTGAGGCAGGCCTGAGGATGAAATCATTTCAGGTGGATTAGAACCCAGATAAATAACCATAAAAGTCTTGCAACATTATCTCCTCTTTAAAAATATATATTTCCAACTCTTTTCAACACGGATGGAGTATAAGAGTAAACAACTTCATTAGGCATGTTAAATCACATTTTGGAGAAAGTACATTTGGCTGAAAATTATAAGCATCTTTCTGCATCAGCTTTTTTTGAACTTAGGCACAATCTTTCAATTAACTGAGTCTGCTGCTACATACTAAAATGTAGTTTGACTTAACAGCACTTTGATTGGACACTCAGAATTACAGCTCCTGGAAGTTCTTAAAAGGTCACCTACTCTTTCTCCCTGCACTTACGCAATTAAAATTGCACTTAAATAGGGAATGAAAGGACAGAATGGGGGAAAGCAGATTTATTGAAGACAAACAATGGGCCAAGAACTAGTGGTACAAAGATGAACAAATCAAAGTTCCCATCTCGACGAGTTCACAGACGAACTTGGTTTATGGCCATATAAACAGCTAGAAATAATGCATGTGTAGTTTTTGCACAGTGCCTGGCATGTAAGTGCTCAGTAAATAACAGTCCTTATTTTAGCTCCCTAATAAAGTGCCCACCAAGTGCAAGAAGTCATCAGGCTAATGCACAATAGTCCAGAGAAAACATGTTTCTATTTCAGTCTGTAGGATCTCAAATCAAAATGGTTTTATTCATTCATTCCTGAAAGGCATTAATACAGTTAGTGATGCAGAGTTACTGCTAAGAGGATAGACCCTAGTACCAAAATGTATGACTTCTAAACTAGCTAGCTTCATTAGTGATGCGGAGATATTATTACTTTACCAGATTGTTCTGAGAGTCGATGAATTTACATAAATTGATACCTGTAAAGTACCTGACACACAGAAAGTATTTAAGTCTAGAAGCTATTATTTCATTGCATGCTTTGTACATTTAGAGAGCAAAAAAAACAGGCGTTCTAGAGGACCACCGAGATTTTTTTCTGTGCTCTGCCACTTCTTCACTGTTCTCCCCTCACTCTCTATGCCTGTCAGATCAACCTTCTTGGGCTTCCTTGCTTAGGTCAAAGTGTGATCCTCCTGCCACTCAACTTTCTCCATGTGGCTTTCTCTTCCTGGAAAAGTCTCCCCTCTTTTTCCTGTACAATTCTTATTAATTCTTCAGATTCAGGTCAATCATCCCATTCTCTGAGAAACCTTTCCTGATCACTTAGTTTAAATCTTGCTTCTTTGCTACTTGTTATCATAAAATGGAATTTCTTCTCTGCACTTACCCCAGTTTCCAATTGTTAACACAAAGCTTTGACAGTGTCAGTCTTTCCTACTAGAAGATGCGCTTGATGAGGGTAGGCATCTTGTCTCTTTCTCTCAAAATCGTAACCCAGCTTATAGAACATTGCACAATTAAAAGGATAATAACACTTCAGTAACGTTTACTGAAAGAATAAATGAATATACTCATTCTATTCCCATTTTAACAATACGGAATCTTCTGCTTTAAAAGTCTTCTGTAGGGACCAGCAGTTAGCGTAATGGCTATGTCACTGGATTCCCACGTAGTCGACCGTGGTTCACGTCCTGGACCCGGTGACTTAAAACTCACGCCAGGCGTGTGTGCGTGCGTGCCCAAGATCCCGAGAGGAGAATGGAGGAGAAGGGATTGCGGTGTGGCCATCCCTCCTGGTGGGTGATTTCTCGCTTTCTGTCTCTCTGTCTCTCTCTGTCTGTCTGGCAAGTGCACACACCCTATAGCGAAAAACCTCTAAAAAAAAAAAAAGTCTTCTGTAACAAAGACCAAAGTAGGACTATGAGGCTAAGAAAGTGGCTACATGGGTACATTATTTCACTTAATTTTTTAAAAACAACCCTATAAAATAAAGATTATTATTTGAAAGTTGCAAGTGAAAAAGTTGAGCCTGGCACAAGATTTCTAGCTAGAAGGAAACTACTGGTTCGTCGGAAAAGTCATGACGTATTTTCTTCTATGCAAAAATGTGTCATGACTTTTCAAACAACCCAGTAGGATCGAAACATAGGTATGAGTTACTTCACTTCATTCTCTTCTATTGGACTTTTCTTAAAAGAAAAAAAAGAACTTTTACCAAAAGTGTTAAGGCCATGGCCATATTTAATAATGTACTTTGGTGCTAATGATAAAACTCCAGAAATTAATAAATGAGCTCAATTGAACCCAGTATTTTACCTTCCCTCTCCATATTAACCAGCATGATTTATGTGTGATATTGGGCACTACCAGCCTTGCATAATCTCATGATACTTGACAGTCTCTGATTTTCGTCCTTTAAATAGTTTCATAGTTGTATGTATAACAGCGTAGAAAACGGTGTGCTTTATCGATGGAATGTGTCTCAGTTTGACCCAGTCTCTCATTCTCTATCTTGGGCTATAAATACTCATTCAAATTTTGACTACGTGTCCTATGGTGTGGTTATGTGTCCTAATATGTGGCTCCCATATTATAGCAAACCATAATGTAGAGATTTCCAAGAAAAAGGCTTTAATTCCCTACTGATTTTTAACTCTCTACTGATTTTTACTCTCTACTGATTTTTGCATTCATTATTTTATGAGGAGATATCAAAAAGTTCATGGATAACGAAATAAAGTATGAGTTTATTTTGATGCCAAAAATTTTAAAATCTATGCATAGCTTTTTCTGAATACACATTTTTCATAAACTTTTTGAAAGAACCATTGTATTATTGTAAGTAAGTTCTTAGTTCTTAAAATGTTACTTAAGGGCTGACAAATAGTGTGCTGGCTGAGGCACTGGACTCCCACATGGCCAACCATTGCTCAAGCCCTGGGCCTGGCAGCATTCTCACTTTCTCTCTCTCTGTCTCTTTGTCTCTTTATGCTGCATTACGTAGTGATAATAATAAACAAAATTTTAATTCCTTAAGTTATAAAAATTGTTTTACATCATAGAACTAATCATATGTCTGTTAGAACAGAAATTCAAAATAGTACAGAAGAGTATAAAATGAAAAGTAAAGTGTTCCAGTCTCAAACCATCTGCGTTAGCCCATTACTGTGTTGCTGAACAGAAATACCTGAGACTGGGTGATTTTTAAAGAAAGGGAGGAGTTTCATTTAGTTCACAATTCTTGTTTCTAGAAACCCCAAGAACATAGACCAGCATTCTTCTGATCTCTGGTCCTATGTAACAATTAGGCAAACAGAAGCATAAGGAAAGCAGACCCATGAAAAGAGAAAGAGGGAACTCTGTAGGCAGTCATCTCATTTTATAACAACCTGTTGTTACAGAGCTAACCTATGTCTATAAGAGTGAGAAGTCATCCCACAAGACAGTATTAATCTATTCATGACGGTAGTGCCCATATGGTCCAAATACCACTACATTGGGGACAAAGCTTCCATCTCATGAACCTTTGGGGAACAAACCACATACAAGCCATAGCACCATCTCCTGCTCCATTACCAGAGATAACTCTTCCAATGACTTGGTTTTACTTCTGTTTACAATGATTAATACTACTGTAAATAAAATACTTGTACCCCTTATCTTTATCACTTTCAGATAATATCTACTTACTTTCCATTATGAAAAAATACAGAATTTAAAACAATCATACTACCTCTTCTCTTCTCACTTCTTGATTTTTATTGACTATAGCACTTTAACTTTTCCAGTAGTTATATTTTATTATGAAATATTAACCTTGGGGGATCAGCCGTTAGTGTAATGGCTATGTCGCTGGACACCCATGTAGTCGACCACAGTTTGCGTCCTGGACCCGGTGGCTTAAAACTCATGCCGGGTGCGTGTGCATGCGTGCCCAAGATCCTGAGAGGAGGATGGAGGAGAAGGGATTGAGGCGTGCCATCCCCCCGGGGGGTGATTTCTCGCTGAAAAAAAAGAGAAAAAAAAGAAAAGAGAAATATTAACCTCAAGCCTCTATTAATTCTTCATAAATGAATAAAAGATGTCTAATATGTTACATTATTAAATAATATACTATGCATTATATATCATATTATATGTAATATTATATTATATTAACATCATAATATTATTCTTTCGATTATTTTTACTATAAAATTAATAAAATGATTAAAGGGATTCCCAGTTTGTGTAGAATAATGGCAGGCGTATATATTCGAATCACCAGACGTAATCTAAAAAATATTGGGATGGAAAGAGAGCAAATATTTTCTAGAACATACCCCAACAACAGAACTAGTCACAGAGAAGACAAACATGTGAGTGTGAAAACTAACACCTTTATCAGCGGAGGCAACTCCTTAACACATTCCAGCACACAGAGTCAGTGCAGAGGGACAACTCTCCATAAGACAAATTTCTGCACATTTGTTGAAAGGCAATTTATTCCAGACTATGTTTTCAAGAAGTCTGTATGGTAGTCACCTGTGGAAATAGAAAGATAGTATGTCCATCTGGAACAAAGAGGAACACGCCAAGTCTCCAGCATAAAATTCTGGATTTGCAAAGCTCAGGGTTCCCTGCCTATAAACTCAACCCAAAGATACTATACCCCTCTTTGAATTGCTCTGTGAAAACCGGGGCTTGGAGAATCACAATAAAAAAATACCAATATTCCAGTTATTGCTATTGCTGTGAATAATAAACAGTCTTTCATCTCTGACCCAGGAGTTTGTGTCTTCTACCAGGACTCATGAAACATTGTCAGGTTAATTTACAAGTGGGGTCAAATCTCAGACTCTGCTTAAAGGCATGAGTGGTGAGTCAGGGAGGAGAAAAGTTTGCTGAACCAATGGTGACAAAACATGGGTAACAATAAGTAGGACTTCAAAACAGAAAAAAAAAAAAAAAAAGAGAGAGAGAGAGAAATCCTACCCAGAGTGAGAAATACTGAGAAATCTGAGACCCAGTAAATTCTACCAAATTTCTACCAAATGCTTCCTGGTAAGTCAAAAGGAAGGACTTTGAAAAGGATGCAGACTACATTAACTAGTTGGAGGAAGACAGTCTGGGAAAGGAGGCATGTAGCAGTTAGAGTGCCACCTAGAGGCTGACCTGTGAATAGAAATAAGGAAATGCTAAAGATAAAGGCCTCATAGAAACAAGATAATATAAAAAATCAATAACCATCCCCTGACCCTCCCCACACACAAAGGTAAGAAATGCACTCAAAAAATAAAGGTCCTTCTACACTATAGCAACAAAAAAGAGCAACTGAAAAATCCAGTAAATTATTTATAATCCTTACTGACACAATACCCACTTTTCCAGCATGTATGAAACACTGACAATAAGCCACACACAAAAAAGATTTTTGTTTTTTTGGGTTTTTGTTTTTTGTTTTGTCTTGTTTTTTGAGAGGCTTTTGCTATAGGGCACGTGTGCTTGCCAGATAGACAGAGAGAGACAGAGAGACAGAAAGGGAGAAATCACCCCCCCTCCAGGGGGGATGGCCATGCCGCAATCCCTTCTCCTCTTGGGATCTTGGGCACGCACGCACACACGCCTGGCATGAGCTTAAGCTGCCAGGTCCGAGACTCGAACCGTGGTCGGCTACATGGGAGTCTAGCGACATAGCCATATGCTAACTACTGGTTCCCACAAAAAAGCTTTTAATGAATTTGATAAATTGGAAATAACTGAAATAATATTTTCTGATTAACAATGCAAAAAATTTCAAATTAATAACCAAACCATAGGAACAAAAATGACCTTCCTCCTAGAAAACTCTATTAAACAATTCTTGGGCTAAAGAGAAAATGTCAACAAAAATTATAAAATTTCTAAAATACTTTAAACATAAGTTACACAAATATCCAATTCTGTGGAATAAAACAATAGCAGTACCTAGAAGAATAGACATTACTTTCAACATATCTGTTAGTAAAAATGAGATAACATAAATAAATAAAATTAAGTAACTCAAAGACAGAAAGAAAAAAAATATTTACTGAAAGGAAAAGGAAAAAAGAGAGAACAATCAAAATTGGCCAGCAGGTGGTATGGTGGTTAGAGATGGAGACAACCTAATTCAACATTTTAATACCCAAAATAGAAACTTGGGTAAAAGATAAGAAAAAGTAGTAAGGGCTCTTTCTCTCTCTCTCTCTCTCTCTCTCTCTGGTGAAATTAAAAGTGAATAAATAAACTTAAATAAATCATTCTTAAAAAATTAAGTAAGAATTACTTACTCAACTAATCTGTTAGAGTAAGAAAGTCAACTAATAAGTAAAGTTGTTTTTATTGGTAAAACTTCATTAAATAGATCCAACCAGTAGCTAATATAAACTAGAAAAAATTAGAAAGTTTTTATACTCAAAATAAGACATAGCAAGAAAGAACTATTTGGACTGAGTAAATCTTAATTGTGATAGACTACTTTGCACAACTTTATGCAGATAAATCTAAAAACTGAGGAAATTGATGTGCAAATAATAGAGGTGACTTTGAAAAAAAATCAAAAAGCCATTAAAAAACATACCAGAACCAGTTTCTCAAGGAGGAAATCACTTTTCCAAGATCATATTTTGAAGATCAGATAATTCCAATCTTACATACACTGTTCCAGAGCATGGAGCACACGAGAATACTTTTTATATGATATGAGTATAATATTTATGCTTAACTTAATAAAATACAAGAAAAATACAGCAAAAGTTAAACTTCACTTATAACCATTATGTTATTCGTTTTCTAGGGCTGCAGTACAAGACCTATATACTGAGTGGCTGAAGGATAGAAACTTTTTTTCTCATTGTTTTGGGAGTTAAAAGTTCAAGATCAAAGTATCTGCAAGTTTTCTCCTAAAGACTCTCCCTTTAACTTGCGAATGGTTCTTGTTCTCTTTGACCTCACATGGCCTTTTCTCTCTGCACATTCGAGGTGTCTCTTCCCTGTTTATAAGGACACGAGTCATACTGGATTATACCCCAACCCTTAAGACCTCATTTATTCTCAATTACCTCTTCAAAGGTCCTATCTCCAGGTAAAGTTCCCATTGGTGGTTAGGGCTGCAACATATGAATTTGGGGTAAACATAATTTAGTCCATAAGAAACATTATACAAAATTCCTAAATGAAATATTAACATGGCTCAATCAGTTGCATGGTAGTTAAGGCAGCTGGATTCCACATGGTCAACCACACAGATGGAATCCCAGACTTGGTGACTTGTAAAACACCAGGTATGTCTGCATGTTCAGAATCCCAAAAGGAGAGAAAAGTGGAAGAGAAAGGATTGCAGCATGACCATTCCTCGAAGGAATGCTTTCTCACTTTCCCTTTCTGTATCTCTCCAGCAACTAAGTATACATACCCTCTGGCAAAATTTCTAAAATAATAATTTCAAAAAAAAAATAGCAAACAATTCAATAGCATACACACACCAAAAAAATCTATCATTCAATAGCATAAAAAAAGATCATTACTAAATAGATTACGTTCTAGAAATGAGAGAATAAAGTTGTCAGCAAAAAATGACATAGGCATTTTGCCTTTAACTTAGGTAGTCTCCTCTCTTGAAATCTACCCTGAAAACATTTCCCTACGTATATAACACAACATTTGACACAGTTATTGATCGTAGCATTTTGTAATAACGTTAGTCTAAAAACAAACCAAAGGCCCATCAATAGCAGACTGTGTAAATAAATACTGGGATACATCCACAAAATGCAGCCATAATAAAGATGAGAAAAATCTCGACATACTGAGATTGAGTGATTTCAGGTTGCATTATTATATGAAAATCCAGAGTACAGCAGAGTATGCAGGATGCTAGCTTTTGTATATGAAAAGGGAGAAAAAACCCACTTTAAATACATACATACATATGTGTGTATACGAAAAGAGAAAAAAAGCATAAGGATTTACATACATGTGCATACTTAGTTTTGAAAAAAAAAAAAAGAAATGTGTACGGAATGAGGAGGGAAATGCAGGGGGTAGGGATAGAAGTTGAGACTTCTCTGAGTATAGAACTTTTCCAATATAACTTTGACTTGAAAATCATGCCAATATTTTACTGATTAAAAGAATAATTCAAAGAGAAAAAAGCAAAAGCTAAAGCTGAAAAGAGTGAAACAAATGAACCTAACTATGCATTAAATTGGGAATATAATCATCTAGAGGAAAGACTTATTTCAAGTGTCTTCTAAATGAAGTACTCCACATATCCTTTCTGGGGTATCTAATGAAAAAAACAATAATAGCAAAGAAATCTTAAACCTCATTCACTAGTTTTCAGTAGCGATAACAATATTATGTATTTGGAGGTTACAAAAACTAAATTCTACAGTGCTCAATGAGGTGAGTTTCATATTTAAATGTTTATATTACCTCATAATTGGCAAGATTATGAGGTACCTACCCAACAATAGGTGACAAGGGGCATAGGAGTAACAGCAAAAGACAAATCATTTCCTTAATCAGTGTAAGCAAAAAAAAATTTACTGCCACCTTTTTTTTCTTTACCTCCAGTCAAAAAAGTAGCATTTGAAGAAAATTTTAAAATTTTGGATAAACAGAACCATCAGTTAGTATAATGGCTATGTCGCTGGACTCCCATGTAGTCGACCACGGTTCGCGTCCCAGACCCGGTGGCTTAAAACTCACGCCGGGCACGTGTGCGTGCGTAAATTGGGAATATAATCATCTAGAGGAAAGACTTATTTCAAGTGTCTTCTAAATGAAGTACTCCACATATCCTTTCTGGGGTATCTAATGAAAAAAACAATAATAGCAAAGAAATCTTAAACCTCATTCACTAGTTTTCAGTAGCGATAACAATATTATGTATTTGGAGGTTACAAAAACTAAATTCTACAGTGCTCAATGAGGTGAGTTTCATATTTAAATGTTTATATTACCTCATAATTGGCAAGATTATGAGGTACCTACCCAACAATAGGTGACAAGGGGCATAGGAGTAACAGCAAAAGACAAATCATTTCCTTAATCAGTGTAAGCAAAAAAAAATTTACTGCCACCTTTTTTTTCTTTACCTCCAGTCAAAAAAGTAGCATTTGAAGAAAATTTTAAAATTTTGGATAAACAGAACCATCAGTTAGTATAATGGCTATGTCGCTGGACTCCCATGTAGTCGACCACGGTTCGCGTCCCAGACCCGGTGGCTTAAAACTCACGCCGGGCACGTGTGCGTGCGTGCCCAAGATCCCGAGAGAAGAATGGAGAAGGGATTGCGACGTGACCATCCCCCCCTGGGGGGTGATTTCTCGCTTTCTGTCTCTATGTCTCTCTCTGTCTGGCTGGCGAGCGCACACGCCCTGTAGCGAAAACCTCTCAAAAAAAAATAATAATCTTGGATAAACAAATGCTAAATTATTTTTAAATTAATAGTCATGACATATAAGTGACGATGACTCAGGATTCATCTGCAATGACTGGTCCTCCAGGGTTCTTTACTGTCCACTCCCACAGAGGCTAGGTAGCACGGTGAAGCAGGTCTGCTCATTCTCGATCTATGCTGATTTGCTTGCCCTAAAATACTGGTTTTCAATCCTGCACATGTATTGGCATTATCTGATGAGGTACTAAGATATACTCAGGTTTGGAACCTTCACTAAAATAATGAAAACAGGATTAGAGGGTGGGGCAGGGGGAGATGAGGTGATTTCCAAAGTCCCACAGGTGATTTCAGTGTTGAGAATCAGAATCACTACCCTCAGAAGATCCCATGCCTTTCTACAGGCAGGGGTTAGTACTTCCCTGACAGTATGAGATCTGAAAGAGGTATGCTTTCCAAAATCATGCATTTTTCAAATTCAGTTTCATTAAAACAAAGTGAAAAAATATACTTACAAATAATAGTCTCAATACTTTCCCAAAAGCAGTCATTTTTCAGCCCAAGAACTGCATGAGCATCATCTATCAGAGGAGAGAAAAATGTGTCTGAAAGAATACTTGGTCAGTATTTTCATACACTCTTTTGAATTCCATACTGTAAGTAACAATCAATAAAAAATGTTTTTCCAGGTCAGATACTAAAAGTATTCAGTGATTTACATATAAACTTTCCACAATAATAATATGACCTAGTAACTACCCCAGTGCAACAATTTATTATGAAAAATAAATATGAGAAAGCTATTTTAGCAGGCCATTTTCAAATTACAAGCATGTACTACTGTGTCAAATGTCTTAGAGGAATGAAAAAGTTGGTCACATACATAGGCCGATAGAAGAATTCAGAAAGGATGTAATTAAATGTAAAATAAATATATACTTTGTTTTCTTAAGAATGAAGCAAGTATTTAAAACTGTGGTAGATCTTTTCATCTGTTGCTATGCCAACAGGGAATTTTTAAATGGATCCAAGAAATGGGACAATTTTCAGGAATATAAGCACAACCTATTTCTGATAAGTAAAATCATATTCATATTATCCCCCAAGGGGATAGAGTCTTGAGGGAATTAGTGCAGAATTAATTGATCAGGTTTTCCCCCTAACCACAGCAGTCATGAGGCGCAGAATCTCACGCTATCTTTTCCTGCGCTCCAGATCTGGATTTAGGTTAAATTTTTTGAGAATTGTGGGAAATACTGTTTCCCAGTTTGTAGCTAGCAGGATCCATTTTTCTCCCATTTTAAGACTGATTAAGGCACGCAAGAGACATAAGTCCATAAATTCTGACCTGTATTTTTTAGATAATACCAAGATGATATAGTTTTCAAATATAAAAACATCTTAATAAAATACATCTTGTATGCAAATTACCAACACGCTTTCTGAGTCGGACAAAGACACACATTATTTTTCCTAAACAGAAACAAAGATTAAAATGAAGGATGACCTGAAATCTATAAATAATAGAAAATAAAAATTATGAATTCACTCGAATTTTATTCATATAAGGTAGTGTTTTAACAATTAGATATTCAGGACAGTGATCAAGTTCTTAGTAGTTTTTCCAAAGTAAATACAAGAATTTCTTTGCTTTTATTCCTCCACCCCTTTTTTTTAAAAAAAGGAAAGCTGTATTGTTTCTCTCATAAAAATACATTTAGGGGAAAATATTTTAATACAACCAGAGATCTGGAGAGTCTTTCCTACCTGTAGAACAAGTCAGGAATAGATTATCCAACAAAATAAAGATGGAAATTTAGTTCAATTGTCTTTCCTGAAGCTATTTCTGAAAAGAAAGAAATAGGTAGTTCACAATAATTAAAAAGTATTTTCAATTAAATGATTGTCTGTATGGGTGAGTCTGCCTTATTGCCTGTGAGAGGAAAAAAAAAGAAAAGAAAAAAATCTTTACTTTGCTTCTTTTCAAGTGTTTATTTTTAAATGATTTAATTATCAAATGGAACCACTATGAACTATGATTCCATATCGTATTATAATTTTATTTTATTCTGAACCTGATAAAACATCTGAAAGTGGGTAGGTAGCATGAGGGAAGTGACTTTTCTTTTTTTCCACTCAGTTTCGAACTTCTATGCTTGGTTTTTCTTTTATTTTTTTAAACATGTGGATCTGGACAGATTCACAAGTATGCTGTCTGAACTCATCTTTAAATCCTGAGCATACTCACACAGAGAGCAAGGCTTGAGCATCATCCAGTTTCACTTTATCTTTGTTTTCTGAACAGTGAGCCTGTACTATTACTTGCATTAATATCACACAGTAAATGACAGCTTTATTGCTACATTAGCCATCTCTAGCAGTCAGCTAACATGCACGTGTGTATGCATTATCTAAGAAATAGAAGCTCACTTACACCTACTTCTGTATTTAGTATACATTTCCTGATCTAGATATCACAAGGTACAACTGTAGCTTACATTAGGTGCCAAAAAGAATGAGATTTGGTGAACATACACTGTCACTATAGCCACCAAATTCCTTGTCTAGTCTTCTGTCAGAAACTGTACAGCACACATACACACAAATAGCATTTTGAGAAATGACAATGAATATGGCTGAATATATATATATATGAAAGTTTGATCTATACCAACCTGTTCAAACTTCTTAACAGAGTATGTTCCTCAAGTGGAATCTTTGTGGGTAGAGCTCAGTATATAAAAATAGATAAAACAAACAACAAAGGCCCTCACCCTCCTGGCTACTCTCCCTAGGTACTTTCAAGAAATCTTAGCACACTTCTGAAGAGAGTTTAAAAACCACTCGCTTTAATTTTCATCATATTCTTTCATTATATTTTTTCTAAGTTTTCTTTTTCAATATGGAGTACTATATTTACTTTTATATTTATATGTCTGTAAAGATTTGGAAACTCCTCTATCAATATTTTTTGTTGCCCCCCCCCATAAAAATGAAGATTGTATTGTTTTGCTTAATAGGGGATAAAATCAGATGAGTAGAAAGATGCCTGTGGCTACTATAGTGCTTGAATGGAGTAGATACTGGTGTGGGGCCTTCTATTGCAGATGGTAGTCAAAGATGTAGACCAAATTGTACTGATTTACCAGTGAAAGACTGAAAATCCCAACAGAGTCTCCACACTGCCATGTATCCCAGGTCTCAGCCAGGCTAGATCATGGGCATGCCCACACGCAGCTAGCCTGCTCAGGGAGGTCCTAGGACACAAAACCAAGACTTCTCCCAGGTGGTCCACTTATTCTCCCTCCACTATGCCACTACCCATCTTTAACCCTGAGATCACAGTAAAGGTTAACATTAAGTATAAGCATACATCGATTTTAATATAATTAATAATCTTTAATAGTGTTAAGCACATTTATATCCTAAATAGTTGTATAATAAAATATGTATTTTAATTAAATGTAGAAATCCTTAAAATAAGCATTTGTTGCATAAAATATAATGGCTCAGGCCAGCTGGTGGTATGGTGGTTAAGGCGACTGTTCCCACATAGCAATTGTGCATTTTAATTTCCAGTCCCATTGTCTTCAAAAACACCTCAGGTGGGTGTGTTGGTGTGTGCATGCCAAAAACAGCACAAGGAGAAATGGAGGAGAAGGAATATCTGCATGGCCATCCTCCTCATAGAGTGATTTTCATTTTCCCTTTCTCTCTGTTTCTTCCTAGTGAGTGCACACACCTCTAGCAATTTTTTTTAAAATGTTTAAGTGAAGATGGTAAGGTTTTAGTAACATAGAAAAGGATACAAGGTGATTTTCTATATTGTTTCTAAATTCACTTTTTTTAGAACATTTTGTATTTTGTTGATTTCCAGTATAGATTTACACCAACGCTATGTGGAAATATTCCGGAAATAAGGGTGCACGAAGTTTCCATTTTCGAAAAATGGGCATTTCTCAAAGTCCAGGGACTCAGTCGCACACAGAAAGGTGTCTGGGCGTCCTTTTCCCCTATCTTTTGCCCCCGTGCATCTGATTTACCACTTCAGTCACGTACACGACACTGAAGCTCGTCCTCACAGTTTGGTCTGTCAGCACCCTGAGGACCTTAAATATCATCTCTAAACCTAGTGATTTCATTGTTTACTCTGTTTTCAGAACATTTATAACATGCTAAATATGGTAGTAGTCCTAGGCCTTCAGAGACCCCTCTTCTTACTTCACTCTCCTCAGTTTGTTTACTTTATGTCCTGTAATAAGGGCTGGAATCTTGATTGCTTTAACTCCTAGAATGCTTCCAAAGGTATTTTCCTTGGGAATAAGTAGAAAAGGAAAAAATAATTTGTGCTAAAAATTCTTTAGTGGTCTAGAGATATATTAAAGCAAAAAATAAATAAATAAATCAACACAGGAAGGAATGTACTCAAGCTCAGGACAAGGGCAAATGTCCAGCTTTCAGAGAAACTGATAATCTTTACCTCCTGCATTTTTGCCACTAAATGTGTTTTTTCTGTTTATGAAGTTATTTAGAGGTTTCAATATTCTTGAAATGATTTTGAGTAGACTTAAATGATGCTCAAGCTATCCTACATTGAATGGTAAAAGAATTGATACCATCAAACTGAGACCTTGAGGAATTCATAAAAGATAAAAACCTAAGATTTGTGAAAAAATGTTAAATGCACTGTCAGAATGTTAGCTATCCCTCACCAAAATAATATTCTTGTAAATTTAATAACTGGAAAATGTATTTACATGTATCCCGTACCCTGGCTATTTCAAATAGAAACCCTTTACATTTTCTCTGTTCATACAATATATCACAAAATCACTACAACCTTTCAAAGCAACCCTTTTACTTGAATGTGCTAAAAAAAAATCTGATATCAGTGAGACATCCATGATTGAATTATTAAAAATGCAAATTGATTAAAAAAATTCTAAACTGAGTGGTTAAATTCTATATAAAAAGAAGCTAGAATAAAGCTTACAACGGTTTGTTTTTCTTACTATATTCTGCTGTCAGAAGTCATTATGTGAAAATGCTGGAATCTTAGTTAATAATTTGAAGTATACAATTTAATTATTGATTCAACAAATGTTATAAGTACCTACTATGTGAAAATCACTATACTAGACTCTTTGGGCGTACAAATCGTTCTTGATATCATTCCTTCAAGGAGCACAGAATCTAGCAGAGAAATGTTACATGATCGTAAATAACTATAGCAATAATAATATATAGTGCTTATTAAGGGTTTAGCATGAACGGCTTTACCTATATTAATAAAATTAGTCCTCATTGCCTCTTAAAATTTATAGATAAGGAAGGAAATCAAGGCGTAAAGAGGTGAAGTGACTTGTCCAACACAGCAAAGATGTAAATTATAGAACCAAGATTCGATGTAAGTGACCCCCAAGTCCACATTCCAAACTACTATACATCTCAATTCCATCATAAAAAAATTGTACAAGTGTTAAATAAGAGTTGAAGGGAGAAATGAAAATTTAAAAAGAAAAATAGTAATAAAGCACGCATGGGGGAAAATATTTTTCACCTGGGTTGACAAATTCTGTTACAGTAGTTTGCATGAGGCCCACAGAAATCTGCTTTTCTTTATTGTTCTTGATTAAGGTACTACATATTGAAAATCTCAGTCATGGTGGTAGTAATATCCTACATTTACATAGTGAATTATTTTCATTATTTAAAGAATTATTTTATTCAACTTTATCCATTTATTAATTTATTTCATTTGATCAGAGAGGCAGAGAGAGAGAGAGAGAGAGAGAAAGTGAGAGAGCAAGCCGCCAGATCTGGGACTCAAACTGCAGTCAGTCATGTGGGAATCCAGGGCCTTCAACCATCGTACTACCTACTGGCCCCTCATTTTCATTTATTAAGCAGAAGAATTACTTCCATTGTATAATATAAAAGATGAAGGCTCAAAAGTTTATTTTTCTTGGATCAGTAAGATATAGAAAATAAGTTGAGTATCAAGTTTAACCTTAAAAGAGCACTAGTATTTCGATAGGTTAAAATATGGTGAAATTGTAGGCAGAGACTGAACAAAGCACAAAAACTCAAGAGTAGAAAGAGTAAAAAAGTGCTGGAGAGAAAAACAGATAGCTGGGGCACAGGATTTCTACAGGAGATTCGATGTCGGCTCTGGTTTCATAAATGTTCATTTTATGATGATGGCCAGGATTTTCAGGAGAAAAAGAACCTACCAAGCAATAGAAAATGTGAGACTATTGCTCTGTAGAGTTGATGCTGGCAATAGGCTGGAAGTCATCTTGCAGAAAAAGTCATTCACCTCAGGTGGGTGTGTTGGTGTGTGCATGCCAAAAACAGCACAAGGAGAAATGGAGGAGAAGGAATATCTGCATGGCCATCCTCCTCATAGAGTGATTTTCATTTTCCCTTTCTCTCTGTTTCTTCCTAGTGAGTGCACACACCTCTAGCAATTTTTTTTAAAATGTTTAAGTGAAGATGGTAAGGTTTTAGTAACATAGAAAAGGATACAAGGTGATTTTCTATATTGTTTCTAAATTCACTTTTTTTAGAACATTTTGTATTTTGTTGATTTCCAGTATAGATTTACACCAACGCTATGTGGAAATATTCCGGAAATAAGGGTGCACGAAGTTTCCATTTTCGAAAAATGGGCATTTCTCAAAGTCCAGGGACTCAGTCGCACACAGAAAGGTGTCTGGGCGTCCTTTTCCCCTATCTTTTGCCCCCGTGCATCTGATTTACCACTTCAGTCACGTACACGACACTGAAGCTCGTCCTCACAGTTTGGTCTGTCAGCACCCTGAGGACCTTAAATATCATCTCTAAACCTAGTGATTTCATTGTTTACTCTGTTTTCAGAACATTTATAACATGCTAAATATGGTAGTAGTCCTAGGCCTTCAGAGACCCCTCTTCTTACTTCACTCTCCTCAGTTTGTTTACTTTATGTCCTGTAATAAGGGCTGGAATCTTGATTGCTTTAACTCCTAGAATGCTTCCAAAGGTATTTTCCTTGGGAATAAGTAGAAAAGGAAAAAATAATTTGTGCTAAAAATTCTTTAGTGGTCTAGAGATATATTAAAGCAAAAAATAAATAAATAAATCAACACAGGAAGGAATGTACTCAAGCTCAGGACAAGGGCAAATGTCCAGCTTTCAGAGAAACTGATAATCTTTACCTCCTGCATTTTTGCCACTAAATGTGTTTTTTCTGTTTATGAAGTTATTTAGAGGTTTCAATATTCTTGAAATGATTTTGAGTAGACTTAAATGATGCTCAAGCTATCCTACATTGAATGGTAAAAGAATTGATACCATCAAACTGAGACCTTGAGGAATTCATAAAAGATAAAAACCTAAGATTTGTGAAAAAATGTTAAATGCACTGTCAGAATGTTAGCTATCCCTCACCAAAATAATATTCTTGTAAATTTAATAACTGGAAAATGTATTTACATGTATCCCGTACCCTGGCTATTTCAAATAGAAACCCTTTACATTTTCTCTGTTCATACAATATATCACAAAATCACTACAACCTTTCAAAGCAACCCTTTTACTTGAATGTGCTAAAAAAAAATCTGATATCAGTGAGACATCCATGATTGAATTATTAAAAATGCAAATTGATTAAAAAAATTCTAAACTGAGTGGTTAAATTCTATATAAAAAGAAGCTAGAATAAAGCTTACAACGGTTTGTTTTTCTTACTATATTCTGCTGTCAGAAGTCATTATGTGAAAATGCTGGAATCTTAGTTAATAATTTGAAGTATACAATTTAATTATTGATTCAACAAATGTTATAAGTACCTACTATGTGAAAATCACTATACTAGACTCTTTGGGCGTACAAATCGTTCTTGATATCATTCCTTCAAGGAGCACAGAATCTAGCAGAGAAATGTTACATGATCGTAAATAACTATAGCAATAATAATATATAGTGCTTATTAAGGGTTTAGCATGAACGGCTTTACCTATATTAATAAAATTAGTCCTCATTGCCTCTTAAAATTTATAGATAAGGAAGGAAATCAAGGCGTAAAGAGGTGAAGTGACTTGTCCAACACAGCAAAGATGTAAATTATAGAACCAAGATTCGATGTAAGTGACCCCCAAGTCCACATTCCAAACTACTATACATCTCAATTCCATCATAAAAAAATTGTACAAGTGTTAAATAAGAGTTGAAGGGAGAAATGAAAATTTAAAAAGAAAAATAGTAATAAAGCACGCATGGGGGAAAATATTTTTCACCTGGGTTGACAAATTCTGTTACAGTAGTTTGCATGAGGCCCACAGAAATCTGCTTTTCTTTATTGTTCTTGATTAAGGTACTACATATTGAAAATCTCAGTCATGGTGGTAGTAATATCCTACATTTACATAGTGAATTATTTTCATTATTTAAAGAATTATTTTATTCAACTTTATCCATTTATTAATTTATTTCATTTGATCAGAGAGGCAGAGAGAGAGAGAGAGAGAGAGAAAGTGAGAAAGCAAGCCGCCAGATCTGGGACTCAAACTGCAGTCAGTCATGTGGGAATCCAGGGCCTTCAACCATCGTACTACCTACTGGCCCCTCATTTTCATTTATTAAGCAGAAGAATTACTTCCATTGTATAATATAAAAGATGAAGGCTCAAAAGTTTATTTTTCTTGGATCAGTAAGATATAGAAAATAAGTTGAGTATCAAGTTTAACCTTAAAAGAGCACTAGTATTTCGATAGGTTAAAATATGGTGAAATTGTAGGCAGAGACTGAACAAAGCACAAAAACTCAAGAGTAGAAAGAGTAAAAAAGTGCTGGAGAGAAAAACAGATAGCTGGGGCACAGGATTTCTACAGGAGATTCGATGTCGGCTCTGGTTTCATAAATGTTCATTTTATGATGATGGCCAGGATTTTCAGGAGAAAAAGAACCTACCAAGCAATAGAAAATGTGAGACTATTGCTCTGTAGAGTTGATGCTGGCAATAGGCTGGAAGTCATCTTGCAGAAAAAGTCATTGAAGCTATAGGAACAGACTACATTTCTATGGGAGGGACATAGAGGTAGCGTCATACAAGGAAGTTAGGAAAGTGTTGACATATGTGGAACGGGAGAAAACAGAAGACTGATTGGAGTAGAGAAGAAACAGTCATAAGACCAAGAATAGAATAAGTTAGTAGAGTACCCGAGAAGGCAAGAGAAGATTTTAAGGCCTGGATGACCAACATATCTAATGCTATATTTTTTAACATACATGTGCTTTTTAAAAATTTTTTTTTTAGATTTTTTTGAGAGAGTTTTGCTATAGAGCACATGTACTCACCAGAAACACAGAGACAGACAGAAAGACAGAAAGTGAGAAGTCATCCCCCAGGGGGGATGGCCACGCCACAATCCCTTCTCCTCCATGCTCCTCTCAGGATCTTGGGCATGCACACACATGCCCCCGGCAGGAGTTGAAGCCACTGGGTCTGGGATTCGAACTGTGATCGACTGCATGGGAGTCCAGCAACATAGCCATTATGTCAACTGCTGGTCCCAGTTGTTTAGATTTTTAATAAGAGATTTTTGCTATAGAGCTCATGCGCTCACCAGAAAGACAGAGACAGAGAGACAGAAAGTGAGAAATCACCCCGCAAGTTGGGAATGGCCATGCCACAGTCCCATCTCCTCCATTCTCCTGTTGGGATCTTGGACACGCACGCACATGCGCCCAGCATGAGTTTAAGCCACCAGGTCTGGGACTCGAACCGCAGTCAACTACATGGGAGTCCAGTGACATAGCCATTATGCCAACTGCTGGTCCCTATATGTCATGTGCTTTTAAACAAATACACAAAAAAAGTCTATTCCTATTGATTCTTTATATATCAGTTACTTATAGTCATACAACCTATTTGGGAAAAAATTCCATAAAACATTTTCAAAAAGTATATATGGATTTGAAGTAATTTCTAGTGATAAAACAAATTGAACAAATCTTTTTATTCACTAAAAAAATATTATTAAAATTTTATGGAACACTAAACATAATAATACTTTGGTTTTTTTCCAGTAATTTAAAAGAAGATCATTTCAAGGGAAAATCAATGCAGTATGTCATTATAGTAGTATGTCAGGTGACATGGCCTTCAATCAGTCAAATGTAGTCATGGTGTATCAATAGATATATGCATGCACTGAAGTCCCATATTTTTTGGAGAAAGTAGAAATCATCTTAGGTAAGAGATGCTTAGCCCAGGACTCTCAATGAACATTTCAATAAAATATGTACTTAGCCAAAAAGCAGAGCTGTAGGTCAATTGTGGTCCAGAGATTCTGGTCAGTCTCCAATCAGACGTACCCATACTCACACATCCTATGACCCCAACAACACCCCAAATCCTTAGTAACTTTAACACATACACATACCATATGCCAGATATTCAGGTTGTACTTCCCATCTCAACAGATGTACTGAAGGTAGAACTAAAATACCAATTGTGTTTTTAAAATAGGATATTTAGGGACCAGCAGTTGGTGTAATGGCTATGTTGCTGGACTCCCATGTAGTCAACAATGGTTCAAGTCTCAAACATGGTGGTTTAAACTCACGCCGGGCACATGTGCATGCGTGCCCAAGATCCCAACAGAAGAATAGAGGAGAAGGGATTGCGGCTTGGCCATGTCCCCTGGGGGATGATTTTCTCACTTTCTGTCTCTCTGTCTCTCTCTTTCTTTAAGGAGAGTGCATGCACCCTATAGCAAAAACCTCTCAAAAAAAAAAAAAATAGGGTATTTCTATTTTCTTAATCAAGGTCTTTTTCTTTCCTCTAAGCAAACCCAAAATATAACTCTCAAAAAAAGACTTCCTTTCTCCTTCCTGTTTAACATCTTTTCACTCATTTCTCCTGCCTCTTCTTCTGCCTTTGTTACTCTGCGTAAACTTGCATAGATACATCACACTGATATTTTTTGCTAATGATAGCAACATGTATCCTAGAAGGCATCTCATCTCACCTGTTTCACCAGTGGCAGTTTCAGGTAAATCTCAGACTGGAATTTCTACACCAATCTAAATGGATTCTTTCTCATCTTGCCCCTAGGCCTCTGAGGGATGGAATCCGTGGTGTGTTCCGATGCTATTCAGAGATAAAGCAGGAGAAAGATTAGATGTGTTCTGAACTGTATTCATGTTCTTTTTAGTTGCCTAGGAGAAGGAAGAAATCTTTAGAAAAATATTCCAGAAAATCTTTTCTGAATTGATATGTAGTGCATTTCTCCTTTTTATACAAGGTGACAGTGTGTGTGAGATGTAAAGATGAGTTTGCTCAGGCAATTACCCCTTGTTGATAGCAGATTATTTCCTCTGGCAAACTCGAAAATAACTTGTTGGTGTATAAGTTACTGCTGTTCTGGGGATGTAGTAATTTACTCTCCTGCCTTTTTTATGAGCACATTTATTTTAATCAGTAGAGTTCAGAATAGCTCTTTTTCATCTAACTCCATCTCTTTTGGAGTTATGCACCTTCTAACATATAATGAAGGAAGGCCCTTCTGCGCACACAGGAGAAAAGTGGCATGATATATTACTGGAAAAAAAATGGCCCTTGCACAGGAAATCATATCCCATGATCTTTTTTTTTTTTTTCATGTTAAAAACACAACATTTATTCTCTACAGCTCTAGCCCAAATTATTTTTCGGATGAAAACAACGTCTCACCTCAATGATATCTTTCACTGTGGAGCCTGATAACAGAATAGCTGCACGTGTAGGATGAAGGAGAGCATAAAAGAATTCCAGTCTGCAAAGCCTATACAATTTTTAAGAAATATTACGCGTTACGTACTTTACTGAAAGCCTGTAGGATAAAACCAAGCTGGAGAGTTTTACTCCCTCTACCACTTTGCAAATGAAAAAGGAAAGAGCCAAGAAAAAAAGACTTTTCCATGGCACCTGGGAACTGTGATGGGGAGTAAGAAATATTTAACTAAAATTCCTTGCCTCCACTGGCCCCTCAGCCACTCTATCACAGAGTTCTTGCTAATTCTAAGAGAGGTTTAGAAAAAGCAAAATTTATTTTCTGACGTTAATCCCTGGCTGACCAAGTCTAGATGTCCACATGCTTTACTTAAGATAAAAGTTCAGTACATGATAAAGAGGTGAATCATTTCCTTTTCTCTAGCACATACTCTCCATGATCAGTGACTCCATCACTTGGGTCTTTTCTAGGGAAGGGCAAAGTTTGGCAAATGAAGCACAGACCCAAATGCTGAGAGCCTGACCATATATTCTTCTGGCCATTTCTATTCTGGGTCCTCCATTTTCTGGATCATAAAACACCAAGCAATATTTCCCTCTCATGATGAGGATTATTAAGAGGACAAAGGAAGAGTAGGAATGTGGAAGCATTTAGCGTTCTTGAAAATAAAAGGGCATAGTTTACGGGTTTGTTTGTTTCATTTTGTTTTTAATTTACTATAGTGTGCTTGCCAAAGAAAGAAGGAGAGAGAGAAAATGAGAAAACACCCCCTAGGGGGGATGACCACTTCGCACCTGGCATATTCTCCAAGCTTCCAGTCCAGCATTCCCCCCATGTGCAGTTGACCACATGGGATCCAGCTGCCTTAACCACCACAAAAGAACTGTAATTAGAAGCCAATACTTTCCTGTAATTCTTCCACAGAAAAATTTTATTTATGTAAAAGCAGAATATCAAAATGTATTTGTTGTTAAAAATCAAAGTTGGGAAAAGAAAAATCAAGAGCTATAAGATTATTGGGACCAGCAGTTAGCGTAATGGATATGTCGCTGGACTTCCATGTAGCTGACAGCGGTTCGAGTCCCAGACCCGATGGCTTAAACTCACGCCGGGCGCGTGGACGTGCATACCCAAGATCCTGAGAGGAGCATGGAGGAGAAGGGATTGCGGCGTGGCCATCCCCCCTGGGTGGTGATTTCAAAGCAAAAACCTCTCAAAAAAAACAAAAAAAGAAAGAAAGAAAGTAAAGAGCTATAAGACTATTTAAAAAATAGTTCTGTGACTTTTTTCATGCAGAGTACATCTGACAAGTCAGTAGTATAAGGAAAATTATCCATGCTAATTTTTAAAGCCACTTCAACATATAACCACGTCAGTGATAATATTGTCACTTGTATCTTACCTTTAAATATATTAATAGGGTCCACAAATGGCACGGAGGCTAAGCTGGTTGGATCCCACATGGTCAATTCCACAGTTCAAGTCCCAGACCTAGTAGTTTGGAAATCATGCTGGTATATGTGCATGCATACCCAAAATCCCAAGAGGAGAATGGAGGAGAAGAGATTATCACATTGCCATCACCCCTGGAGGTGCTTTCTCACTTCTCCTATCTATCTCTATCTGTCTCTGCCTGTCTCCAGCAAGCATACATCCCCTATAGCAATTCTACACACACACACACACGCACACACACACACACACACACACACACACACACACATTTATATAGAAGGAAAGGTTTTTTTTTTTTAGGGGTTTTTTTTTTTTTTTTTTTTTTTTTTTTGCTGTAGGGCGGGTGTGCTCACCAGAAAGACAGAGAGACAGAGAGACAGAAGGCGAAAAATCACCCCCCGGGGGGGATGGCCACGCCGCAATCCCTTCTCCATTTTCCTCTCTCGGGATCTTGGGCACGCATGCACACACGCTTGGCGTGAGTTTAAGCCACTGAGTCCAGAACTGGAACCACAGTCGACTACATGGAAGTCCAGCAACATAGCCATTATTTCAACTGCTGGTCCCAAAAGAAAAGGGTTTTTATTTTTGTTGCTCAATTACTAAGTAGAAATTTTCATGTGTAACAGTAAACTTGCTTTTCTGTGCCTAAGGTGATTACAAAGCAAGGATTTATGGCATATTTGGTTAATATTTTAAACATAGTATATTTGCAAATCTCTTCTTAAAAAATTGTCATCAGATTTGAAAATACATGATAAATAGTTGCTGGTATCTCTTATCTAATAAAAACCCTCTATCAATGAGATGAAAAGAATAATTACATATACATATCAATTATTATACTTTTGATTAACTTCTTTAATAAGTTACTATTGAATGTTAGGCAATTTAAATTATTTATCCTTGTTTGTATAATTTCTGATGACTATAAATAATTTTGTTATATTATAAACATCGTTCCTATATTAGACAGATATTTAAAAATAATGATGAGTAAAAATTATTTTAATGTGATATTATAATTGTCAAGCACTGTGCCAATAAGAAATCCTGGGCAAGTTTCAAATAGTTAAGAGTATTTAGTGGGAAAATTATGAAAAATTTAAATGTCCGCTGTTAGTATTATGAGTCTCTGACCAAATTAAGTTGAAAAAAGCAAAAAAGAATCATGCACATACAAAAACATACTGCCTTACAATGATTCCAGGATAAAATTAAATGAAATAAGTAAGGTAACATCTAAATGTCAGCCATAGGCTGATCATTTTTATAAGGTAGAATACTCTTACGTCTCATCTACTTAAAATATAACATGAAGAATATTAAAGCCTTCTAAAAGAATAGTTTCTTTTCTTTTACTCTGGAATCTACTTCATATCACTGCTTTGAGAGTTTTTGTCAGCTGAGTGCTGTTTCTTTCGTGACCCAATGTCATCATTTTAAGTCCAGCCCAAATGTAGACTATAATGATAATCAATGAGTTAAATATTGGTCCTAATAAAACTTTGAGTAACAAAATTAGCCTGACAATGTTTTAATATATGAGCATGTCAACTTATTTAAAGGAACTATGTATCTACAAAAATTAAAAATACATAAAAAGAAAAGATGCTTCTAAGTTACCAGCATTAATTTGGAACACTTTATAAAAGGGATGGATTTAACTACCATGAGCTACATTACAATATACTGGAACAGCAAGTGAGTTTGAGGTGGAATGTGGGAAAGAATTAAACTCCATCTCTTCCATCCAAAACTAGCTTTTAGTAGCAGTAGTTAGGGCAATATAGGTCAGGAATCTTTTGTAAAAGAGAATATATGCAACATTGACTCCCAAAGAACAGGGAGATAAGAAACTAGCTGCACTATTGATGTTTGTTTTGTTTTGTTTTGTTTTTCCTTCCTTTCTGCTATTTTTGAATGGTGGTGCTAGGGAACGCTGGAATTGACCTCAGGAAAATCTCCATCTACTAGAGAAAAAGAGAGTCCATTTCTTTAATAATTAAGAGTGTCTGAAGCCAGGCAACTTGGTTAGAATCCCAAGACCATCTCTTGTAAGCTGGTGACTCTGGGCAATTTATGGAATACTTAGCTTTGGCTATCCCTTCTATGGGGGTGAGGAGAAGGAGGAAGAGCAGAAAAAGAAGGGGTGGAGGTAAAGGAAAATTAGTCCCTCATTTATAAGAGATAGATAATAGCTTCATTCAGAGGTTAAAGATAATAAAATGCTTAGAATAATGCCTCATAGATAGTAATTCCTAATAGATGTTAGCTGACATAGCAAAGGCAAGAAAACAGAGCCACCACCACCCCCAAAAAGCTGTGGTGGTAACAGCAATAATCTTCCACTTCCAGAGAACAGGAAATGTCTTAGTGACAGGAAAGCAAGGTATCTTTGAAGAGGGTGGTGTGGTAGACTGGAAACTGGCAGAAAAATCTTCATTTTCTTTTATCCTAGTTTCACCATTACTTTTTCTAGAAGGCTTTCTCAAGTCAGTTAATGTCGTGTATCTCATTCTTCTTATCGAGAGACTAAGGAATTTCACCTGATGATTTCTAGATTCTCTTGCAACTTTTAACACCTACTCGTCTGTGATGCCTAGGGAAGAAAAATCTGGCAGCCATTGTGTGATTTCGCTCACAAGGGTGAATTTGTTTTCTGTGTTCATTTCTGCAACTCCAAGGATTAGACGACCAACCGGAAGCATGTGGAGGGAGGTTTATTACAATGAAACAGAATTAGGCCCTCAAATGGAGTGTCGTTTAGTTCCTGCACTCACAAACCTGCAAGTGAGTGTTCTTAGACATCCACGCCTTCAAATTACGCATCTGAAAGAGTGGTGTACCCTACCTTGGTGTTCTGATAGCATACATTTCCAACATAGAGTAAATTTTTAAATGGAGACATTTATTCCATTTCATTATAATGTGTAAATTGTTGCTTTCTACTCCACTGCCCAGAGGTAAATTGAAGATGTGTATACAAAGTGAAACTATACCCCTAATAAAATCACTGACATGTTAAGAGGTTTCCCATTTTTGTTATTTATGCAGTTTTCTTTCATTTTTAAAGATGACACTACCCTTTATTACACATTCTGAATGTGTGTGTTATACTTGTACAACACATTTTCCTTCCATGACCCATTAAAGTAGCATAATGCTTTCTATATTCATGCATCTCTTAGCACACAACCTATGGTTTTAAATATTTTTGCATTCTTTCTCAGAGAGGAAAAAAAAATGAGTTTTGTAGTGAAGAAAAAATCTTGGCCAATTATGTCATTTTTAATCTTATTTTCAGTTTCAACCTAGCATTATCTTAAGCTTAGTAGTAACAAATGATAAAATGACAAATAAATTCTGACATTTCCTGCATAATCTACATTCTTGGCCATCGAATCTTCATTTTACCAGCCTCTTAAGAAATGTAAAAAAAAAGAAAAAAAAGAAAAAAAAAGAAAAAGGAAAAGAAAACCTCAAACATGACTGCCAATCTAGCCCCTTGCATTCTGTGTGTCATGCTGCCGAGGCAGCACTTGGAATCTAGAAGTACCAAGTGCCACAATTCGTCTCCTTGTGACTCATGGCACCAGATGACAAGCAAGCCTCTGTCCTTCAGCAGCACCAGAAACAGGGAAGGATCCGTGTGGGTGCTGGTGGCGTTGTGAATAGATCTAGTGGGAGGCAGGAGTCCAAGCCTCAGGCTTCCTGATCATACCACCATCCTGACAGATGGCATATTCTTGGCTAGAGTCCAAGGACCTTGGTCACTGAGTGAACTTTCCCTGACTCCATGCTACGTCGATATTCCAGATATCCGGGGACACAGGCTTCGCCTATGAATCATTCTGCTAGAAGCTGCCTCTTATGTATATTTTCTGAATGAATGTTCTTAAAGGTATTTTGCCGAAACCAAGTCGGACTGTTTAGCACTTTGTCACACAATTACTGTGGGTTGTATCAACACAGAAAGTGTGTTTTATAATTTAGTCCTAATGAATTTTTTGACCTATAAATCAATAAACCTGTTACAGACCGAATAATAATATTTGCTTCCTGAAAGCATGTATGATATCAACAAGGTCGCAGTTTACTGTCATTTTTAATAGGGAAGGAAAAAACCATACTCAAGGGACATTTAACATATTTTGACAAGGTGACCCACAATTATCCATTAACATTGTATTTGTCTAAGCCCTGCTGCATTGATATGCAGGGACCATGTAATAGTTCATTGATGTCCCACTTGGGGGTGGAGAATAAGGCAAGTGGGACCTTTCCAAGGTCTTTCACAGCCAGAATGCATCTTGCAATTGCTGTATTGATTAAACATTTGGATAGTTAATCAACACAGCTCAGCCCTTTTAACCTGCCATACGCAGTATACAAAAAGAGAAAGAAAAGAGAAGAAAAGGAAGGCTGTAAAACATCCACAAGGATATATTTTTCTTATTTTTAAATTTCACATAGTATATGCTACACAGACACTAAAACTACAGTAAAATATTATATTCAATGTGGTCTTGAATTGAGAGATGTGTAGACTTTCACGGTGTGTTTTTAATTTCATTTCTCGACATTTTAAGTGGATTAAAATCGCACACTCTTTGCCAGAGTCAAGACATGTTTTTTTACACTCATCTTAGTTCAGTCCATGCTTGATTTCCTCTACACATAGAATGTTCCTGAAATTAAAAACGGGAGCTTCCCATGTGGAACTCACTGGTTCATTTTTACCTCTCGATTTGCTCTTCTGTCATATGTACCAATATTCTGATATCCTCTTCCCGCATGCCTCATTTCAATCCCGACACCTCACTTCCTGTAGTATGCATGTAAAAATATCAGGACTGATAGGTAGGAAGCTCTCAGCTTTGTTCCTCTGTACTTCCTGTGCTAAATCTTGGTCTCTGAGTGAATCTCTGCTAAATCTCTTGTCCTCACCTGGTTTTTTGACCGAGCAATTATAACTCTCTTTTAGATCACCTATCCCTGCCATTCTCCTCTTCCATTTCATAAGGAAGGAAGACAGTTATAGTCTACTTACTTCACATTCTGTTTTGGACTTCAATTGATTCCTTCACATTGACACACACAATAATGCATGCATAATTGTGATCATGTATACTCCTCGTTTTTTCTCCTGTTTACTTCGCTTAACAGTTTCTAACACTTCAGTAACCTAGGCATAAAGCAAAGCTATTGATATTACCAAGAAAAAAACTATCATCTGCCTGGTTCCTTAATCAGCCATGGTCGAGAAGGAGGGGGAAGGAGTGAGGAGAGAGAACATATAAAATGCATAAAATGCAGCAAATTCATGATCGCAATGGACAGGTTCCTCAGGTAGGTAAAAATAGAGATCCCATTGTGTGTAATTATCTCCCCAAAGGTTTGGAACAAGATGAGACTCTTGCTCAAAAATAGGTCACTATTAACTGGAAAATATGATTCAAGTCTTTAAAAAAAAGACTAGAAAAATTAGTGGTGGGCATAAAGTTCTTGTTATTTATGAAAGCACTTTGGGAACAAGGTCCGTTGAGTCTTGTTTCTTTTTATGGAATCAGACACCATTATTCAATTTTGTCCTATCTTTTTATTAATAGATGTAAAACACCTCTGGGGAGTTCCAAAGCTTCAGCAAAACCAGGGACAATATAGCAATTCTACACCTCGGCGGCTCTCATGGATCTAGGAGTTCTCCACACCAGGAGCCCTAGCAGCACTGTGCTAGAGTGGTTCTGCTACCCGAAGGGGCAAAATGACAATTCGGTTTGACCAATGATACCTGGGTACAAGGACTTCCATATTATCTCACATTCTTTCTTTTGGTGTTTCCTTTTTTGTTTCAGGTATATTCTTTAAATGCACATGCTAGAGGATGACTATACAGTCCCAAATTGAACTTTCTAAGAGAAATATTTTTTAATAGATAGTTATGTAAAAATGTCGGTCATAACTCAATAGTGACTTATTAAAATGTTTTTTTTTATTTATCCACTCATTTGTCTTTTAATTTGACCAGAAAGAGAGAGGGAAAGTGAGAAAGCAAGCCACCATATTCGGGACTCAAACTGTGGTTGGCCATGTGGGAATGTCCAGTGCCTTCACCACCACGCCACCTGCTGCCGTCAAAAGTGTCTTATTAGACAAAGAAAAACTAAAATGTAAAGACAGGGAGATGATCATAAAAGATATTTTCTTATCTCCACACTAGACCAGCTCTACAGATGACAAGCCAGTCATATTTATACTTAATATTCTTTGCTGAGGTTAATTCATCAAAGAAACTGGATATTTTTTTCAGTGTTGCTCAACCACTGATAACTTTGATGTCGATGTAAACATCTATTACAATCATGCTATATTCTTTTGAATGAGTGAAATTTGTAAGTAAAAAATGATAGCATGTAGAATATTTTGATTAAAATAATTCCCACTTGATTATGTTACTAGTTGAAAAAGTCCCAGATTCGGTGACAGATAAACTGACTGATCTTATCTACACATTCTTCCTGATGATGAACTGGAGTAAGATAGGCAGCCAGCCAGCAACCTAGAACATTGATCATGAAGAGACAATCTTACTGAACTTGCCAGAGTTCACTCAAGAGGACAAGAACCTGGACCTCTGCTTCAGGAGGTTACTACTATTTGAAATGTTAGGTACATCAGTCAACCTCATCCCGTTTAAGCAGGAGCAAAAACAAACAAATAGATGGCAGGAGCATGAAAGGAAGAGGAGAGGAGATTGGAAGATGAGAGAGTAGAATAGAAACACTTTAGTCCCCAAACGTTGAGAACTTTTAAATAATAAAATTGTATTACGTAGCTAGTTATAGTGTAGACTGCATTGAATACATTTTTTTAAGTATCCGAAAAGTAGTAACTGACTTGGTATCTAAGCCAAAGTAGTCGCAATCTTAGTAATGTGATATATGCCTGTTAGCTTATGTATTTGTGTGTGTGTGTGTGTGTGTGTGTGTGTGTGTGTGTGTGTGGTTTTTTTTAGAGCAATCTCTTTTTGTTTGTTTAAGATGTGCTATAGGGCACATGCACTCACCAGAGAAAGACAGAGAGAAGGAGAGATGGAAAGTGAGAAAGCACCCCCCCCAGGGGTGATGGCCATACTGTAATTACTTTCAGGTATGCACACACACACACACACACACACACACACACACACATCCAGTGTGTTTTTCAAGCCTCTGGGTCCAAGATTCGAACCATACAGTTAGATCCAGCCACCTTAACCACACCACCTGGCTGACCTGGCTGTTAAAATACATTAATAAAGCTACAATTATGCCACAGACCAAGAAAAACAGGTCTTGATAGTGTGCCACTTTGCAATAAATGTTTCATTCTATCCTACAACACAGATTCCAGAATTTTGAGAGGCATTATCATTGAGCCTTTCTGGTTTCTAATAATAACAAAATAAGAAAAGCTATTTACCCTGGGATTTAATTTTTAAAAAGCACTGCTAAGAATGATCAATAAAAGTGCCGAGTGGTGTTGGCACAGTGCTAAAGCAACACTCTGCAGGGCTGGCCCACATGGGAGGGTTCCAGGTTTATGTCTAGAACCTCCCCGCCCATGCTAGGTGCATGCATGCTCAAGACTGAGGGATGGCTAGAGATGCAGAGGGTCACAGTGTCAAGAACCCATTGGTTGGGACCAGCAGTTAGCGTAATGGCTATGTTGCTGGATTCCCACGTAGTCGACCGCGATCGGAGTCCCGGACCCAGTGGCTTAAACTCACTCTGGGCGCGTGTGCGTGTGTGCCCAAGATCCCGAGAGGAGAATGGAGGAGAAGGGATTGCAGCTTGGCCATCCCCCGTGGGGGATGATTTCTCGCTTTCTGTCTCTCTGTTTCTCTGTCTGTGAGGCGAGCGCACGCGCCCTATAGCAAAAACAACCTCTCCAAAAAAAAAAAAAAACCTGTTGGTTGTGCTGTCTTTGTGTCTCCTGTATCTCTCTCTCTCTCTCTCTCTGTCTCTCTTGCACATGAAATAAATGAATAAATAAATTTTGAAAGAAAAATAATGATCAATAAAATACAATGAAATGAATACTATATGCTTATTTGACTTTAGTGTGTATGGAATAAGGCCCGGTATAGCCCTGGCTATACATTAGAACCACCTGGGGAGTTTCTAAAACCCCAATTCTCAACACTATTGTGCACCCTTTATATGAAAATCTGTGCAATATGTGGGATGTGGCACACAGGTAGCAACATTTTAAAAAGTAGCTAAGGCAATTCCATTGCATAGCTAGTGTTAAGAACCACTGGTATAAAGAATCATTCAAATGGAATGATTTTCTTTTATTGGTATTGAAGAGCAACAATGGACATCTCAAGTCTTTCTGTGATTGTTTCAAGCTCACACTTTAAAGCGTTCTCAACATCCGGGTTTTTATGGCTTTTCTGCCCTGGCTCCTAACCTGCTACTTGAAACTGGAAGATGTTTACTTCGCCTCCCAAGCACCCTCTCCAATGCATGACTGTGGACAGTTACCTAGGCACAGGGTCTCACTCTTTCTCTGTTTACACACTTTTCCACATCTTTAATGATAATATGCTTAAACCAGTCTTTCGGTGAAAGGAGAACATCTAAGTTGAATGTTATTTCCCAAAAATATTTCATACTAAGCCTCAATCACAGTACCGATGGTGGCTTCTGAACTGACAGATCAGACATCCTCCTCCCTGAGCAGCCAACAGGAATTAGGTTGTCAAGTCGTTTGAATGGTTATATGTGAGTGTTCAATAACAAAGTCACATGGAGGGGACCGGATGGTAGCACAGAGGTACGATGTGACACTGCAAGGATGACTCACATGGTTCTTATCCAGAGGCCTCCCAGAGCACACCAAGCACGTGCATGCCCATGATCCATGGCTGGAATTGGGAGTGGATCAAAACAACAAAACCATGCTGGGTGCTACCTCTCTGTCTTGTTCTCTGTCTCTCTTGCGCATGGAAGAAATAAACACACTTTTTAAAAAGTCCCATGTAAACCTGTAAACTAAGTAATGTAAACTATATGCATACATTCTGAATAAAAGGACGCCAGGAGAAGGGACGGAGAAAAACAATTAAGAGGGAAAAATCAACTATAACTGAATAAAATAGGAAATCTAGGTCATTTTGACAAAGTGAGACTTATTAGAAGTGAACTGTAAAACGGTCACCCTTTGACCTCAATTTCCCATGCTCATGAACTGTAAGGTATTCCATTTCTTCTCTTAAAGTTTTTTAGTTTTTGTCTTTATTGTGTAGTCTCCAATCTGCTTATAGTGTTCTTAAATTAAATCATAGTGACAAACTACTAGATAACCCACAAATTGTGTCATGTGTATAGTCTCTATGTGCTTCTTTCTGGCCTAACTTATATTTACTGGGTTACTTGTATTAAGTGTATTTCACATCTGTCTACCCATACTTATTCTCCCATTTTGGCAGTTGTTCAAATCTATTCATTAAGCCACCCAGTGGGTGTAAACCCAATCGTTAGTGTTTCGTTTCCTGACTTTTCAAGGTCGCTTTGAGTTATAAGTAGATCTTCCAAGGTTCTTGTTACCTCTCCCAACTTAGAGTCCTCCATGAAACTTTATGAGCTTATTCCATATTTTATCATCCAAGTCACTGATAAAATGTTAAATATTACCACCCTAGACAGACCCCTGCAGAACATCATTTGATGTGTCCTTTTAGGTTGCCTCTGAAACATTAATAACTTCTCATTGAATATGATCCTTGAACCAGTCTGTACCCAACTAAGAGCCAGAGCTGTATTTTGCCAGATTGATAGTGCTATTTTAAATCTACACGCTCCAACCCCGAGGAAGGAATTTTGTACCCTTCTTGCCTCTTCACAAAGATAGAAAAGATTTTATCCACTTAAAATGAGCCGGTCAACATATGCCAAACAATAACCCGGGATAATTTAGCACCGTTCATAAATGTGATATTTTCCATAAGCCATAAAAAAGAACTCCCCATTAATAACTCTGACTATAAAGGTTCATCATGGCTACTATTCTCACCTCTTTGAACTTAATGACAACTCAAGTCAACACCCTCCTTTTTTCCTTTGTTGCAGCTGCTATTGAGGTGGGAAAGACTGTTGTTGGAAAGGACTGTTGTCCAGGCTCCAAGAAGTCCAGACGAGGTCTCCAGAGACTCTCTATTTTTCCTCCAGATCCTTTTACTGACATTAATGATGAAGCAGCTTTGTCTGTGTCTCTGCCTTGGTTAGCAATGCCTTAGTGACAGGGCAGCTCCAGATGCATTAGACCAGCAGCTGATGCCATCATGCGAATGTCTAACACTTACTTTAGGTGGGTGACACTTCTTAATATTCAATCCTGTCTTCACAATGTCGACTTGTCCTACTATACACAGGCATTCTTTTTATCATTATTATTGGGATTGTTCATATTTTTGCTTATGATTTCTCTAAAGGGCATATTTTTTAAACATCATTATTTATAACCTTAAATGCCAGGAGGGCAGTAGAATATGCTTGGAAGAATATGCATCACAGAGTTCTTGTTTAGAAATGGTAATTAATTTTACAGTCAACAGTGTGACACACTGTCTCTGACTAGACGTCCACCGTGGCTTCCTGCCAGTCTTTTGGAAGAATATTAATTGACGTCCAGCACTAAGCAGTCTCTTTGCTGTGCTTTTGAATGAAACAACATGCTTCAAATTAAATAAATACATCTGAAATCACATATTCAGCATCAGGTTCTGTTTTTTGATATTGCCAAAATACAGTTGGTTTGTGTATTTATTTCTCCTCTTTTGGTTTCCCTTTTGTTTCTCTCATTCTCCTGACTCTTAGAGAATCCTTATTATTCACCTTCTCTTCATTTTACCTCACTGCTTTTCTCCTAACTTCTTATAATATCTGGTCATAAGCAATATTCTACAATGAATGCTCTGTATCTCCAACAGTCATAAACAACTTACCCCTAGGTTACTACCCTTTCTATTAAGGTTTTCCAATATTCAACAATTTTAGTAATGACATAGATGGTATGCCATGGATGCCAGATTAAGTGTAAAAGCCAGTATCTTTTTTAAAAATTTAGAAATCAAAATGACCTTGACAGGTTTTGAGAACTGGACACCAAAACGAGACTTAGCTTCATGGGAGAAAATACATGATGGTTCATGCTGAGGGAAGAAAAACTGCCCAGAAGATGGCAAGTAGTGGTTAGTACAATGAATGCAGGGTGGGCTGGAAGGGGGGCCTGCTTCTACACAGCAAATGGCCAAGATGATGAATTAATGATGAAAATGCCAAGGTCTCAGGTTGTAAAATTAGAACATCATGCAGCTCGTGAAAAAAAAAAAATACAATCTCTAATTTATTAGATCTCTGTTAAGGTTTTTTAAAATATAATAAGATTTTTTAAACCACAACTTCTATGATAAGATCACTGGAAGAATTTTATCTAAAAATACCTTTTAAAATCAAGGTTCACCTGTAGAGGTATATGTGTACACTTCCATGTTTCCACAAAAATCAGGTGATAAAGGCCTTAATATATTAAGTTTCTGTTTTAAAGTAAGAACAGGAGTCATAGTCATCTATGTGCTTTATGTGGAAAGAACTTTTTATGAATGAAACTATAATAATGTCATCTAAATGCACTGTTCACATAATTTTAAATCTGACAGTGAGAACTTTTGTTTTTACTTTCTGTCTTCCTTTTTTTCTTTTATTCATCAGTGGAAGACTTTCTTTCTTTAAAATTTTATAGGAATTCTCTGTATCCAAAAGAGAAAAGCGATAGCAGATCTGGAATCTGGCTAGTGCAGCCCTCCCTTCCCAATGAGGGGTAAACTGATTTAAACTGAGGTCAGGCATGAAGATGGACTCCCCAAGGGTTATAACAAGTCAGTGCAAAATCATCTGAACCCCAGTCTCT
>NW_006160010.1:3550247-3583810 GCF_000334495.1 Tupaia belangeri chinensis
CTTCCTACTGTATTCCCCTGCCTCTTGGAAAACAGGTCCTATTTTGAGGCATCCTTGTTTATCACAGATTTGTTTTACTCCCCTTTTTTACAGTCTGAATTTTCTTTTCTCATGTTCTCTCACTTATTTCCCAAAAGCCATTTGTTATGTAACAGATCCATATGTGTTCCTGTTTATAAATATTCTATAGTAAGTCAAGGAAATATGGGAAAATGAGGGGAGAAAAGCTAATAAGATCCTCAAACCCTCAAACTGGAAATGTTGGGGTCTGTTCTGTGTCTCAGGGGTGAGGATTGCAAAAGAGAACACAGCTGAGAGGCAGAAGCTGGTCTGGTTTCATTGGATCTCATCCCACCTGCTTTCTCTCCCATTTCCAGTCTTTCCAAAATTAGGATGTTTGGTGTTATGGAGGGACACCTGGGGAAAATCAGTAGGGCATCAGGTATAGCTTCGTGAGAATATTACAGTAAGCAAGAAGCTTAAAATCAAATTCATTACTGGGGAATTGAATCCAGGGAACTTGGCTTCATTAGAAAGTATGACTTTATAAATAACTGCATATAAACAGACTGCTTTGCCTTAGAGACTAATATATTTCAAAATTATTATCTACTTTAAATATTTTACCTAAAAGAATTCACAATTAGCTTTCAATATTTAAACAGTGCATTAGAAATGGAATGTTTATAAATATCAGAAATAAAAGCCACTTCATTACAGTATGAACATATGCTAACACACCACATACTGGCTTTCAAATTTAATACTAATATGGTTCACTATATCTGTTGTTTTAACTGACATAAGGGTTTAGATAATAGCTAATATAAATATATGAAATGTCAAATTTAGAAGATAGTGTTTAGACATTTGTCTTTTCGAGAGTATTGTTAAACTTAACTTTTATTAACTCAGGGAAACCAAAGAGAAATACAGTGTCGCTAGTGAACCTTTGAAAATCTTTTATTTTATCACTTTTAATGCATGTTTAATATTTAACATTCATCTTATTACAGACAGGAATTGTGAAATGCTTGTGCTGTTTCTAAACAGTTTTAAAGTTCAATGCACAGTCACAATTCAGAGGGGAGATTTCACACATTTATGGAAAATAAGCCATTTTTGCAGTAAAGTTGCAAAGTGTGAAAGAATTCTTGTTTTATCTGCCTTACTTATCATGTTTATGAGTTATTTTGCCTGGAAGTAAATTGACAAGTTGTCAATGAACAATAGACAGTGCCCCAGCTAGGCTTTTCACAGGTTCAGATGCCTTTGGGCAAAAGGGCTAAATCTGTAGTTGCAATCTAGCATATGGAGCCCTGAAAAAAGTGGCAACAGGGTGAGAGACATTCCCTGCAAAATGCATGTGGCTGTTGCTCTCTAACCAATCTGCTTGGACCTCTGTACATTATGAATTCATGTACCATCGTCTTGCATCCATCCAGGAATAGGCCTGCTTGCCTCCAACTAATAACTGGCTTCTGTTTTACCCCCATGTCCTTTGGTCCATTTTGTCAATTTAAACCATTTGATTCCTCCAAACAATTATTATTAAATGTTCATCTTTAATAATAAAAAGCTACTTCCTCCTTTCAGGTGACTCTCAATTAGAAACTACCCAAAGAAGCCCGCAAGAAAAGGAAACCTATTCTGAGTCCCTTTTTTTTCTGTGGTGAAAGGTGGACCTTGACTTCAACCTCTATCACATATTAGAATTGCCTTTGGACCAGCAGATGGCATAGTGGTTACATCTCTGGACTCTCAAGTAGTCAACCGCAGTTCTAGTCCCAGACCTGGCAGCTTGAAACTCACACTGGGCGAATGTGCGTGCGTTTCCAACATCCCAAGAGGAGCATGGAGGAGAAGGGATTGCAGCGTAGCCACACACACATCCCCCCCGGGAGGGGGGATGATTTCTCACTTTCTGTCTCTCTTATCTCTCCGGTGAGTGCACATGCCTTATTATAAAAATCTCTTTTTAAAAAATTGCCGTTATAACATTTCATGTCTTTTTCTCTCATTTGACCTTGTTCCAGGTCTCTTTGGAGCCTATTTCAGGACAACCCACACAGCTGAATACATTAGTGGAGAGCTGAGTGGTCCTTCAGTAGCGGGCACTTCTTGTCTTGAATCACCCCAGGACAGTTTTGACGCTTCACTCATGTCTGGGGCAAAATCTAGGGCCAAGAAACAAGAAGGATCACAAAAGACAAATCTTCGAGTTCACTAGGGAAAAAGCGAGGAAGGTCAAGTCCAGGGCACTGGTGGGTGGTGGCTAATGGCACAGAACCATGAGTTTTCATGTAGAGATGGGGTCAGAGACAGTACATGTCACAGAGAAGCACTTCCCAGTAGTAGGGGACTGGGAATGTTCCAAAAAACCTAAGGTGTTTACTACTGGCCTTCATGGACCAGCCAGTCCTTAATACAGAGAGGAGAGGAGAGTTCCGCTGGCGGCCAGAGGCAGCGAATGTGTTTCTGCCCTTCGTGGCCTTGATTTACCACCTACCCCTTTCTTGTTCTGAAATTCACTGAAATTTTGGAAACTGGTTTGCGCTCTGTTTTCAAATCTCCAACCATCTTTTTATGTCACTTTCACACCAAGAAGAGGATTCCATCAGTACCTGTAATCCTCCTCCCATAAGCACTTCTACTCCAGGTCCTCATTTCCGTTCCACTACAACAACATAATGCCTTGGCTACATCCAAGACTTTGTGGCCACTTCTCAAAGAATATACTGAGATGGTGGGGTTTTCCACTCAGTCCACAATGGTATAATACACATCCGTTGGTGGGGTCTCCCACTCTGTCCACGGTGATATAATACACATCTGCTGCTGCAGTATTTCCTCCAACGCCATTCTAACCTGAGTAAGTTCTACTCCATTTTAACTTCTGCCTATGTTTGTTGGCAATTCCACCTACCTGCCTGGATCCCACTATTAATGAATTTTAAAGACCATATAACCAGAACTTCCAATTCATTTGCTGCTCTATACCAGATACAATGGAGGAAAACAAAACAACAACAACAACAACAAAACACTCCTAAAACCAGGGAGACAGTTCAAATACGGGCTTTAGTCACTTTGAAAACCTGCTATTCTTAACTCTGCTCATCTGTAAATTGGACCCAACAGCTAACAGATACTGTGTGTATTTACAAATTGCTGCCAATTTAATGAGATAACACACATCAATTCTTTTCAAATCAGTCTCTTCCTCCCCATCTCCTTCCCTTATTCCTCTGTCACATACACTCTTCAAATTCCTAAACAAGGATAACTTTTCTCTCCATTTTAATCTGCTCCTCCTCTTATGCTGCTGTAGTCACCTAGAAAAATCTCCTGACTCCTGCATTGATTTTGCAGATTTAGGAATTCCTAGTAGTTCTTCAACACTACACAACAACTACTACGTGCTTTCTTAAAGATTTCCTCGTCTGTACACCAGCTGATACAGCCCTTTCCCATTGTCTTCAACTTTCCTTTTGCCCAACACTCCCTAAAATAGCTATGCCTCTTTCTTTTCAGAAGAAAATGTACTCCACTGAGCATCAAATACTTCAATGTCATCTTCATCCTCTTCTTGGTATATATCTTTCATGATCCACCCTTACCATTCCACCTTTTAAAAATAATTTTACTTCCTTCTTTCATGAGAGATAGAGAACATGGTATTCTTTGATAGGGCCTTACCACACTGCAATCCTCTCTTCAGTCTTCTAGCCAGCCAGGATCACAGACAGTGATAAGTCAACTGGGGAACCAAATCCAGGCCTCCCATGTGATTCCGGTATTACGTAGTAGTAGTATTCTATGACATGCACCAGTCACTTTTTTGAAAAGTGGCACCCTCATCTTTCCCAAGGCTAACTCCTTTACCTATGTTCTTGATACCATTCCCTATCACTATCTATGCAGAGTTGTATGTAGAACTCATAAATATTTTTAAATGCCCTCATAGCAATGCAGGACGAATTTTAATACACAAAGTAGGAAAAGCCTTATCTCTTCTTGCCTTATGTTAAACTTTACTTGCCCTTTGCTTTCAACCTCTACCCTTTGCCAACTTTTGCAACAGTTTATAAGAATGAAGTGATTATATTTCACTTCTTCCCTTTATCTTTTCACTGGAGGTTGGTGCTAATAAATGGGGAAATAGCCAGGAGGGAAGAGATGCCAAGCAAGAAAGAGAGGAGTTTGCAGGAAAAACCTATAAAATGAAATATGTAAGCCAGATAAGCAAAAGCTCAATGTTAATCTCTTTGAAAACAGATATACTCTAGAATAATGTCAAAATTAATGAAGACATGGAAAGCAAGTAGAATTATAAAACTATGCGCCTTAATTCTGTGAATCCTATTTCCCCCTTAAAATAGTGTTAGCCATGGTGCATAGGTTACCAAAAAGCTTATTTAATTTTTATGTCTGAAATAGAAAAATAAATACTATAATTTAATCTGGTCCTGAAAAACATGCATTTGAAGTCCTGTCTGGAGCCCACAGACCCACATTTAAGGAACAGCTTTTTAAGGTATCCTTTAAGCACACTTAAGCATAAAGCTTTCCAGAAATATAAAGGGGGGAAAGATGACTGCTTAGATGTCATGTGGCTATTTCTATACGACATTGGAATACTTTCTGATGGCTTTTATATTCGTTTTTCTTTCTTTATCTTTTCTCCTTTCTCCCTATGTCCAAGTAGTTCCTTCCTGTTTTATTTACCCTTGCTTGTCTCCATGTCCTTTTCTATCGTAAATTCAACCCTACTTTCCTGTTTTCTTCTGCAGATTCCAAGGAGGATAGTTCAGTGGGAGCATATGGCTGACTCTCTCATTTTCCAACTGAAAAAAACTGAGACCACAAAGTTAAGTGACTTGTTCAACATCTCATAGTAGATGGAGGTAAAATCCCAAGGCTAAATTGCAAATCTCTTGAAATGAATCCTGGATTCTTCCCATTATACCCATAACCTCTGCCATCTCTGTCTTCCCATGCAAACTGATTTTCAGACCTGCTGGGCACAGTGTGAACAAAGAAGCAAAGGGTTACGAGAGTGGCAGAGTATGTGTCTCAAACATGTTTGGTGACCACAATGAGCTCCTGCATCTGCCTGCTCTTTCCCATGATGAAAGGATGCTGTGTACCAAACCAGCTGCTGCTTGCCTATCCCTTACTTCCCACAAGGACCTCCAGCACCACTGTGCGCATACACTGACACACCTTCCGAGATGCCACTCAGCGCTGCAACCTGCCCTGTTCCTCTCCATGCCGAGCATCTCTCCCTGTCCTTATTCTCCAAAAGCATGTATCACCCGGCAATAGACCATGTAAATTATATATTTACCTGTATAATGTTTATTATCCAGTCATCCTGACAAGATTGTAAGTTCCATGAAAATGAGGATTTTTTCTCTTTTATTCATCAGTACGTTTCTACACCTATAACAATGCCTGGTGTATTTTAGACTCTCAATAATTCTTAAATAAGTTTACTGAAGGATAGAGCCAGAATAACTGGCACATACAGTCTTTCTTCTTCAGGATTCCTGAGACCCAAGGGTGTCATCACAACCAGAACAAACTTAACATGCAAAATAATGAAATTGTCCAGCTTGTCTGCTTGCTTCTGTGAGGTGTGTGTGTGTGTGTGTGTGTGTGTGTGTGTGTGTCTGTGAGAGAGAGACAGACAGAAACAGAGAAAGAAAGGAGGGAGTGGAGGCTAAAGAGAGGCAGATGAGAGAGACAGAGAGGGAGATGAGAAACATGTAGGGGAGAGAGAGATAAATGTTAATAAAGCACTTACATTGAAAAGGGGACAATTTATAAATAATGCATTTTTAAATTTTAAATCATGAAAGATGAGTTTTTAAGTGCAAAAATATTTAGTATTCCTTGTTGAAGTTTCTAGTACCAATTAATCAAATTCTTCTCTTCAGAAACAATTAAGATTCTGTAGGTGGAAATTTTTAGAAATCGTGTTTGCTTTGTATTTACTGCTGGTAAAATATATTGAAAAACACAGTCTAGAACTAAAAGATAAATAAACTTCCTCTTTCTTGCCCCCTGTGTCAAAACTTCTCCTCTAGTCAGAGGAAGAGCAGCTGAGCAAGTGTTGGCCTCCTGCAGGGCGGGTGGCTCTGCTAGGTTTTCTGATGCTGAAGAGAAGCTGTAGCCAGCAGGAAGGAGAGCAAGAGCCGGAAGTGCACATGCTCAGTGATCTTTTCCTTTGGCTCCGTGGGAGAGGGTGACTGGAAGCTTTCCATCAAATACTTCCAAGAGGGCAAAAGTTCTTATTTAATGGGCCATAAATTCCTGAGGTTCCCTATGACATTTCACCGGGTCACAACTTTTTAAAAAGGAGCCTACAGTCATAAGGTGCCAAAATCACTTCAACAGTTGACCCCAGGCCACATCTATGTCAACCTCTTAAACCCCCCTCTTCAAAGGAGCAAACTGGAGCCAGAAAGCATCTCTTTGCAGACAAGGAGGGGGACTTAGTCAGACCCACTAAAGGACCAGTTAACCACCCATCTGGAGAAAGTATAGAAAATATTCCCTTCCATAAATCATAGAAAATAAAAAGACAAATGCAGTCGTGCCACTACATAGAAGAAATAAACCTGCTATCACAAGTAATAGGTGCAGAATTAGAAATCTAAAGCAAAGCTGAGAGGTTAAACCACAAGGCATAGTTTATAATCATCAAAATTCTCTCTCTTTTTTTTACCCAAAACACTTCTTTAAAAATCAACAAAATGTATTTACTACATCTTTGTGGTGACTTTTATGTATGTGGTTTGTTGGGTTCAAGGATCCTGACACATGCAGGGCACTCTGTAGTCTGAAAATCAGACTCCATTCCAGGCCCCAGGATGGCTGCATTAATTCACTCATAGGTAACATTGTTCTTTAGTAAAAGCCATAGGCAAATCAGTATACCCTGAAGTTCTGGGGCTTAAGACAGGTCTAGCATTTCCAAGGTGAAGTGTCTAGTTTAAACCAAAACAGTGACTTATAATCATTTCCCAAAAGTCAACAATTATTTAATGTTCTAAAAAGTATACAGGAGTGATACACTGAATAATGTCCTCCAAAGATGTCTATGTCCAAAATCCTAGACCTTATAAATATGTCACTTCACATGAAAAAAAAAAAGGAATTTTAAGAAATGATTAAATATTTTGATATGGGGAGATTACCCTGAATTATTCAGGTGACCTTGATGTAGTTGTAAGTGTTCTTATAAGACAAAGGAAGAAGATCAGAGAGGAGAAAGTGATGTGACTATTTTAACAGAGATTAGAGTGATGACACCAATAGCCATAGAATGCCAGCAGACTCAATAAACTAAGAAAAAAAAATAAAAATAAAAACAACTTCTCTCCTAGAACCTCCATGAGAACTTGACCTACCAGCACTTTGATTTTTGACTTTCAGCAACCAGCTATAAGAGAATAATACTGTACTGTTTTAAGCCACTAAATCTGTGGTACTTTGTTATAACAAATTAATAGAACAGGCACATAAAATTCCATAGAGAGTTGTTTGTTTGTTTGTGTTTCCCTGGGAACTAATTATTTCAGCAAGGATCTCTTTAGAACAAGAAAGAACCTGATGTGAATTCAAGAGTTATGAGATGGTCTAAGGTTCTTGAGTTCAGTTTTGTAAATAAACAGTATGGATTGTTGAAGTGAAGACGGGATTTCCTGGTCTTAACTTACTGATTAGTACACAAGCATGGCAGAATATCCTTCAATCACTTCCTGGCAAGTCATCTTTGGAGAGAAGACCTCTAACATGTCCACTTCAGTACCCGCCCCATCCATTTTCCTGATACAGCACACCCTTGAGAACTTCTTGGAGATCTGGTCTGGTGCTGGTAAATTCTTTCAGGTTTTGTTTATCTGAGAATGTTATTGTCTTTTCTTCCCACCTGAAAGATAATCTTGCCAGGTACAGTATTCTTGGCTGAAATTGCTTCTCTCTTAACACTTTGAATATATTTTCCCATTCTCTTCTCGCTTGCATTGTTCCTGATGAGAGATCTGCTGTTAGCCTGATGGGAAGTCCTTTGTAGGTAACTTGATGTTTTTCTCTTGCCAATCTTAGTATCTTGTCTTTGTCTATGGTTTTGGTCAACCTGACTATAATGTGTTTTGGAGAAGATCTTCTTGGGTTGATTCTATTTGGGGTCCTTTGTATTTCCTGGGACTGGATCTTCGAATGCCTCTCTAGGTTTGGAAAGTTTTCTTGCAGGATTTCATGGAATAGATTATCAATGCCCTTATGGGTTTCCTCACCTTCTGGAATGCCAATTATCCGGATATTTGGACGTTTGATGGTATCCAGTACTTCTCGCATATTATTCTCAAATTTTTGTGCCATTTTCTCAGTCTTCATGGTGGATTTTTCTAGGCCGGCCATTTTCTCCTCTACATCTGAGATTCTATTTTCTGAATGATCTAGTCTGCTTTTAATACTTTCCAGGGAGATTTTTACTTCTTGTATTATAGACTTCATCTCTAGCAGTTCCGTTTGAGTCTTTTGTAAAGTGTGTAATTCCACTTTTAGATCTTGCAGGAATTTCCTCATCTCTTGGAACTCGTCAATTTCTTTCTCCTTTCTCTTTAGCAGTTCATTATCTCTCTTCTCTTCCATCTCTGTTAGCTTAGACATTATGAATGATCTGAATTCCTTATCAGACATTTCCATGATTTTCACCGAACTGCTTGTGGATGAAGAAGAGTTACTCTTTTCCCTTGGAGGAGAGGTATTGTCTTGTTTTCCCATATTTCTCGTGATCCGGCTGTGATTTCTTGTCATCTGATGGATGGTGTGTTTCTTTCGAATTCTTGAAGTTCAGCCTCTAGCTCGTTTGTTGGAGGCTGAATTATCAGTAGAAAATCTTCATTCCCTGAAAAATCTAGTTCACTGGAGCCATGTGGAAACTTCTTCTCAGACTTTTACTTCTTAAACCATTGTAGGATAGTGATTAGTTCCTGCACACAGGGACCTGGTTCCTACATGGTTAACCATGATTCCAATCCTGGCCTAAGTGTCTTGAAGAGCACACCAGCTGCATGTGTACATGTGCCTTCAATCCTGACAAGATGAAAACATGGAGGAAAAAGTGTGTGACCAAGCCTCATTGGGGGACACTTTCTCTTTCTTTAGTAGTGAGTGCATGTGCCCTATAGTAAATTTTTAAAATAATAGTAATAATAATAAGTAAAATTAAATAAATAATTATTAAAAAACAAAAACAAAAAACACCAGACTGTCCAAAGCCTCCTGAACTTTCTTAGAATAAAGCTCCAATTCCTTTATGTGACAGTAAAAAAGCAAACACACACACCCACAAATAACTTACCGCCTCATTTCTTCTCAATCACAACTTTATACCTTAATTACATAACTTAATTTTTTTCCCAAGGCACCATGCTCTTCACCTTACAACCTATTCATATTTTATTACTTCTCTCTGGATCATTTCTCACTTTTCTCCTTCCTCTTCCCTTGCTTGAATCACATCTCTCCTTTGAAACCTAGAACATACATCACTTGCTTCATAAAGTGAGTAGCTAAGACTCTGACTCAGACTCTTACCTCATTGGACCAGGATGATCATTACTTCTTCTTAGCATGATTTCTGATGTTCAGCAAGTCCTTCAAAATCAATCAATCAATCAATCAATCAATCAATAAAAACACTGGGCTGGCCCCGTAGCCTACTGATAAGTGAGTGAGATCCCACATGACCATCCAAAATTCAAATCCTAGTCCGGCAACTTGAAAACCATACCAGGCGTGTCCATACGTGTATCTAAAATTCCGAAAGGATGGAGTAATGAAGAAGGCAATGTGGCATGACCACATCCCATTGGAGGGTGCTTTCTCCCTCTCTTACCCCATCTCTCCCTCTCTCCATCTCTCTCTCTGGCAGGCACACATACCCTATGGATTTTATTAAAAATTAGTCTTACTTTGGTATTACTTTAATGACTGCATATTAGTGACCTCTAGTATTTCCTAATTTGTTTCCCAAAAAATAGAAATAAGCTTTTATTCACAGAGGTCAAAGCTTTCATTTCCAAATAAGAAATGTCCCTATGCATTCTTTCTAAGGTTTTGCAGGCAAAACCAGAACTATTTATTGCTTAGCTCAATTCTTCCCATTTTTGAATCTTCCTAGCATATTTTATGTAAGATGTCTCCCCCCACCACCATCCTTTCTTTAGGTACTTCATAAGTTTTCCTTCTATATTAGGCTGTCCTATATAAGCTCCTAATGATTTTCACCGAACTGCTTGTGGATGAAGAAGAGTTACTCTTTTCCCTTGGAGGAGAGGTATTGTCTTGTTTTCCCATATTTCTCGTGATCCGGCTGTGATTTCTTGTCATCTGATGGATGGTGTGTTTCTTTCGAATTCTTGAAGTTCAGCCTCTAGCTCGTTTGTTGGAGGCTGAATTATCAGTAGAAAATCTTCATTCCCTGAAAAATCTAGTTCACTGGAGCCATGTGGAAACTTCTTCTCAGACTTTTACTTCTTAAACCATTGTAGGATAGTGATTAGTTCCTGCACACAGGGACCTGGTTCCTACATGGTTAACCATGATTCCAATCCTGGCCTAAGTGTCTTGAAGAGCACACCAGCTGCATGTGTACATGTGCCTTCAATCCTGACAAGATGAAAACATGGAGGAAAAAGTGTGTGACCAAGCCTCATTGGGGGACACTTTCTCTTTCTTTAGTAGTGAGTGCATGTGCCCTATAGTAAATTTTTAAAATAATAGTAATAATAATAAGTAAAATTAAATAAATAATTATTAAAAAACAAAAACAAAAAACACCAGACTGTCCAAAGCCTCCTGAACTTTCTTAGAATAAAGCTCCAATTCCTTTATGTGACAGTAAAAAAGCAAACACACACACCCACAAATAACTTACCGCCTCATTTCTTCTCAATCACAACTTTATACCTTAATTACATAACTTAATTTTTTTCCCAAGGCACCATGCTCTTCACCTTACAACCTATTCATATTTTATTACTTCTCTCTGGATCATTTCTCACTTTTCTCCTTCCTCTTCCCTTGCTTGAATCACATCTCTCCTTTGAAACCTAGAACATACATCACTTGCTTCATAAAGTGAGTAGCTAAGACTCTGACTCAGACTCTTACCTCATTGGACCAGGATGATCATTACTTCTTCTTAGCATGATTTCTGATGTTCAGCAAGTCCTTCAAAATCAATCAATCAATCAATCAATCAATCAATAAAAACACTGGGCTGGCCCCGTAGCCTACTGATAAGTGAGTGAGATCCCACATGACCATCCAAAATTCAAATCCTAGTCCGGCAACTTGAAAACCATACCAGGCGTGTCCATACGTGTATCTAAAATTCCGAAAGGATGGAGTAATGAAGAAGGCAATGTGGCATGACCACATCCCATTGGAGGGTGCTTTCTCCCTCTCTTACCCCATCTCTCCCTCTCTCCATCTCTCTCTCTGGCAGGCACACATACCCTATGGATTTTATTAAAAATTAGTCTTACTTTGGTATTACTTTAATGACTGCATATTAGTGACCTCTAGTATTTCCTAATTTGTTTCCCAAAAAATAGAAATAAGCTTTTATTCACAGAGGTCAAAGCTTTCATTTCCAAATAAGAAATGTCCCTATGCATTCTTTCTAAGGTTTTGCAGGCAAAACCAGAACTATTTATTGCTTAGCTCAATTCTTCCCATTTTTGAATCTTCCTAGCATATTTTATGTAAGATGTCTCCCCCCACCACCATCCTTTCTTTAGGTACTTCATAAGTTTTCCTTCTATATTAGGCTGTCCTATATAAGCTCCTAGATTAAGCCACACAATCATTTTCAGCACTGATAGTAATGTCATGTAGTGGTTGATTGCATTTATATGTTCATTTATTTTTTTTCCTTAATTGTGGAAGGGTTATTCTTTCTCAATATAAAAAGAAGGATGTTGGGGCCAGTAGGTGGCATGGTGGCAAGGTGCGCTGGACTTTCACACGGCCGACCATGGTTTGAGTATCAGAACCTACAGCTTAAAACACACTGTGTACATGCGCATGTGTGCCCAAAATCCCAAAAGGAGAATAAAGGAGAAGGGATTAAAAAATGGCCATCCCCTTGCAGGGGAGGTGATTTCTTACTTTCTCTCCCTCTGTCTCTGTGTCTGCAAAGCAAATGCATGTACCCTATGGCAAAAAATCTTTTAAAAAAGAGAACAATCTTATCATTTACACACTTTTATTACAAAACATATGCTACTAAAGAGATAGGTAATATCTGAAATATTGTCATAAGGTTTAATGTTCTAACTCAGTTGTTTATTGAATTCCTACTAAAAGTTAAGTAATAATATGACACCTATCTACATAGCTGAGAATATTGTTATTTAATATTATTTGAGGATTTTTCAGCTATTAGAAATGCCAAACTTACTTCTTAAAAGATATTTATGCAACCATGAAGTAGGGAATATGATAGTAATCAACTGACATAGAATAGATAACAGGCAACACTGAGATTTATAATAAATGATGTAAAAAAGGACGCTAAATTAGACTTATTATCAGACATAATTAGAAGACAATGGTGATGTTTCTTGATGTCAATATCTTAGCTCTGACAAGGATAAGATACCTGCGTTAGTTGATATTATCTTAGCCAAAAAGAATACAGTTAAGCCAGAAGAATTATGTAATGTTCGCAATAGATTTAAGGACAATAATGAGTACATTATATTTTAATGTCTTATAAACTGCCAAATTATTAATGATCTGGAGAGACTATTTGCACTTTCTCATTTAGAAGTTGTTCCGACTTTAATTAAATATCTTCATGCAACAATGAAGCACTCTTTCTATTTCTCTGCTTTGTGCATGTGGATTAATGAGAAGGAGTACCCCGAGAGTTCTGATATGCCCTTTCCCTAAAGTAACTAAAATGGTTTTAAATGAAATGAGTATGGTGATGGGGGTCAGGTCTTAAGAGGCGGAGTAAATGCTGGAAAATGATTAAAAGAAGAAAAGATGAGATGGCTCTGTTTCCCTGGCAGTTATTATCTGAAGTTGCTCACAAAAGTACTTCTAAACAAAAGCCAATAAAGTTTAGGGTGAGTTGTTCTCTTCTAACTACTGTTGACCATCCCTGGAGTTGCTAACAATACGGACTTGGACATTTTTTATAACTTGCACTATTTTCCAAAAACATGCATCAGCCATTTCAGAAAATGTAAGACTCAGACTGTTGGCAGATTTTTAGACAATATTTTAAAAATATATTTCCTTTCTGATTCTTCCAGAAATTAAGTTCTCTTGGATATCACTTTTCTTAGAAGTATTGAAATATTAAAACTTACTTCCTGAGAGTGTAAATTATAGATATTTTTAAAGAAAGACACTTAGTAATTTGATTAAGCTACATTGCTAAAATTAATTTGAAGCGAGCAAAAATTATGAAACAGTTTGCTAGAGCAATTATGGGGAATTGTATGCCTCCCTTGACAAGTTCTCAAATTGAACAGAAATATCTGCCTTGTTAGAGATTTTTAAATGTCCTGGCTAAGTTTTCCTTAATTATTTCTCCCCTTCTGTCAGCTGTGTTATTGCCCTACTAGTTTAAAGGTTAAACAAAGTACTAGATCTGTCAAAGTGAGAGAAACCAACTGGTGAGGAGCTATCAGAAGGCAATCAGGGCTAATAGGTACATAATGGCTAACAGGGTCCTGTTTGCACTCCGATACATCACCACAGACAGAACATAGCTTTCACTGATGTCCCTGTTACACAAAACATGAAGCGATCCAGACATTCTGTGGTTAAAACTAAGTGAGGAGAAAGACCTCCACCCCAGGACAAAAAGCTAATAAAAATCAAGTTCTAAAAGGAATATATTTGCATTTATGTCATAAAACTATTATTTCAGATCAGACATTGCAATCTGTGCCCTTACCTGTGTTAATTTCAGAATGAACAGAATTCCCACAAGAGACATAAGATAAACAATCTCATATGTCTCCTAAGAACTTCCAAGCAGTATTTATGCTCATACCTGATTTAAGCAAGATAGATCACATAAAGGGGGAGAAATAAAGCATAGCTATGTAGGGTTTGTAGGATTCTTGGGTCCTCAAATAATTCTCCTGTAATTTTTTTCATTGGTGATCATGATACATTTTCATACCTGATGGCTCTCCCTAACCTACCAACAAAGTCTAAGCACTAAGTCTTACTAGCTACTCTCTAGAACAACATCCTCACTGTAACTGCTGGCTGTGTGTGATTTTACTGCTTCATCACGTTGACAATTATCTGTTGTGGCTTAAGTGCCTGCAAAGCTTAGTGTAAACAATAATGCAGGGCATGAAAGCATTTATTTACTGTGTGGTGAAACTAATTCTTCTTAGTAGTTCTTGCAATAGCTGACAGGAAATAAAATCTAAGATACATGCAAGAAACAATGGACTGCTTACAGTAATAGTTTAATCTTTTGGAGGCCACTAAGTAAACCCAGAATAAAGGTTTATTTTTCAATTATATGTGTTCATGAATCTTCGAGTTTAACATACTCTGCCCGAAGAACAACAGCACTACATGTACCTTGGACTTAAATTAAGTAAGGTTTTTACAGACTGCTTCAAAATTGAGTTAGGAGCTTGAAGAACTCAGGAAAGTACAGTAAAATGATTTTCAACATATACACCCTTGTGAGAGAATCTTCTGCGTTCTCCCATTGAATTACAAATGCCAGGAAACTTTGTTCAGATACAATGATCTAAACAAATCAGAAGCCAGAGAAAGTAATGAAACAAGAAATGTCTAATGTTGAGAAATGTTTTCCCATCCCATTCCTCCACGTCTTGAGGGTTACTGAAAAACATGTGTGAATTAAAGCTGTGGTAGCTTTAATTCATAAGCCTACTTACTTAGCTTCAGATCATTTTCCAAGGCGACATATTTCCAAGACTCGTATTTTTATAGATAGTTCTATTTGTTGTTGGGTTACATTTTATAATGGAATCAGAATCCTAAGGTTCCCTCATACTAGTTAAACAGAACTTTAGTAATGTATTTTGTTCTATTGTGTTTCCAAAAAAATTCCACTTTGTTTTAAACCTGATTGAAATGAGCCCTTTCAAGCTTTCTCAAAAGAAGGTCAAGATCTTTATCTCACAGAAAGAAAGGATTTTTTTCTCTTAGAGGTACTGACAATTTTTCTTCATCAGATCCAAACCCCAAAACCCCAGAATGACAGATTTAGTCTTGAATTCTGTACCTCACTTACACAATATAAATTTCTTAGACCTGGTTAGATTCACACATACACAAAAATGTATTGCTGTTCAGCATTACAGGCAAACTTAAAAAAATATTCTCTTGGAAAAAAAAAACAAACCCATGTATAATATATATATACACACACACATATATATATACATACATTCCCTCATACTAGTTAAACAGAACTTTAGTAATGTATTTTGTTCTATTGTGTTTCCAAAAAAATTCCACTTTGTTTGAAACCTGATTGAAATGAGCCCTTTCAAGCTTTCTCAAAAGAAGGTCAAGATCTTTATCTCACAGAAAGAAAGGATTTTTTTCTCTTAGAGGTACTGACAATTTTTCTTCATCAGATCCAAACCCCAAAACCCCAGAATGACAGATTTAGTCTTGAATTCTGTACCTCACTTACACAATATAAATTTCTTAGACCTGGTTAGATTCACACATACACAAAAATGTATTGCTGTTCAGCATTACAGGCAAACTTAAAAAAATATTCTCTTGGAAAAAAAAAACAAACCCATGTATAATATATATATACACACACACATATATATATACATACATACATACACACATACATACATATATACACATGTGTGTGCATGCATGTATGTGTGTATACACATAAAACGTATATACACATGCATATGTATACACACATATACACACACATATAAATATATGTTGCTTCATGTCTTCCTCATGATTAAGAGAAAATCAAAATTAAAACAAGACTGTTAGTTATGGCTCTCTTATTGTTACTGACCAAACACAAAGAGGTGTTTGCCATCACTCGCTCTCTTCCCCACTGTGTAGTTGTTCCATCTGGGTGTGGGGTGCCCTTGCATATGTGTTTGTGCTCACCTATGAAGGACAGTCCTAACATTTAGAAAAAGTACAAGTTATTCTGAAAGTTGGAGTAAAAAAGACACCAAAACTCTGACTACTACCTATTGCACGTGGGAGGCTATTTTGTTGCATGAAATCGCCATACACTGTATAGAGTTATGGCCCTGATCTTTCGAGAACTAATTAATGTATTCAAATATATGTTCCCTGTGGCTGCTATCACCCATTTTTATCTTGGTATGAATTAGTTTATTAGTTGCTGAGAAAATGGAAGAAAGAACATAATGCTAGTCAGAGGTCAAGAGGGGGAGGTCATTTCCTAGCAGTGGCTGGCGTGGTTGAACGACCTCACTGGGGAGAGTGTGTGCGTGCTCAGCACATAGGTGTGAATTGACTCTAGCTTAGAGAAAGGAGTCCTCAGTAAAATGAGCCAAGGGCTCACTAAAAATAAATTCCACTACTTCAGATTTCGCCCTATCACTATGTATAGTTTTTTCTTCTCTCTGCAAACATATCAATCTAAATACACATATATATTAGTGAGGCAATAAATTCATGAATATTTGTATTTTCATGATATTTTTATTTTCATGATTGCTATTTGTAAGTATTATTCTTGATTATACCTGTGAAGTAATTTACATGCAAAGAGCAGTTACATTATATAGGCCAACCTGTCTATTTCCCTCCTAAAATAATATGCAAGTTTATTTCTAGCTCTCTTTTCTTTTGGAAAGGAATTAGTTATTAATAATGTATGCTAGCCCTTATTGACATGAATTAAAGTTTTATAAAAGATGGTAAGTTAGACAAGTAATGCATCCTGATTTAATTACACTTGCTGATCCTTAGTAAACACCATTAATTGGTAATAAGTACATCTCCGATATACTTATAAACATGAAATTCTCCAGTAGGAGAACCATGTACTAGACTATCTCATGGATTTACATTAAAGTACCAAAGTTATAAATGGGGGGCTTACCTTTAGTCACATTTTTTTTTAATTTTAAAATATGAGAAAGCACTGAAGTTTTCATCTTCTCAATAATCCTTTATTATCTCTACTAAAAAATTACAATATGGAAAACTACTAACTTCTAAAACTAAGGGACAAAAGGGGAAAAAGACCTTGGGCTTGATATTAGGAAGTTTTCCCTAGTGACAATTGCAATAAAAGTATGTGTATCGAATCAATATTTTCACTAACTCTCACTTATTTCCTCCACTCTGCAGTGTTTCTCAAAGACAGAAATTCCACCAGTCATACTAACAATATCATTTTAATACCTACTCAGGGGCCACGGTATATATTTTGAAGTTTATTGAGAAAAATTGTCAGTCAATATTTGCTTTTTGCTTTTTGCTGGGCATAAATTCTGAGAGAGAAGAACAAGCAAAATGAATGCATTGATCATAACATCAGTCCAGTGATGTCTCGCAGATAAGTCTCTCTAGAATACTGGTCAGTTTATAACAGTTAACATTTAAAAAAAAATCTGAGCTTTCAATATAGAGACTTCGTAGAAAAAAGAGCTCAGGCTATCAATTGAATCACTCCCATATATCAAACATAAGAAAAAAAGGGGGAAAAAAGACTATTATGAAATAAAGAAAAGTGAAAAGGGCTTTATTTATTTATTTTCCAATAGCTTTTTATCTGTCCTTTTTCTATAATCTTCTGGTTGGCATTACCCTTAAATAGCTTGGGAAAATATTGTCACTGGGAGGGAAAAAATAAAATAAAAAACTTGCCACCTGAAAGCCATTAGGCCTGGGACAAAAATCAAGCCTGAAAGCTGCCAGTGGTTCCACATTTAATTTTAAATGAGAAGGGAACAAGTCAGAGCAGAGAGCAACTCCATGAGTCCAAGATCCAAAAGAGAACATTTGGGACTCCACACATTTAATCAGAGCCACCATGTTGCTTGAGCCTACACCTGCAGTATGTGTTATGTTTGTCAGTTGTTCTTTTGGAAAATAAATGGAACTTTTGAAAGGGAAGCATCAGGAATTGGAAGCAAAATACCATAGCAACATTAATATTTAATCAACAAAAGTATAATTATATCACCCCTTTTCAGGATGAAAATACGCCTGTATGTGGAAAAAATACCTCAATTTGTAGTTTCTAATCATTCACGTTAAAACTTTCAGAATCAAAAGTTTCCTTTTTTTTTTTTTTTCAGCAGATTGGTATGGTAGGGGGAGGTAGAGCCTATTGGTAAGATTTTGATAGCTTCTAGAATGCTGCGTTTCTATGTGTGATAATTGCCCTTTCATCAAATATAATTGCTCGTGACTTGAAAAACAGTAAAAAGACTATTGTATAAAACATTCATATAGAAATTAAAACAAGTCAGAGCAAAGAGCAATTTTGTAGCTTCTCTCATGTCAAGCACTTCAAAAATTGCATTTGCACTTTAATTCTACCTCAGTTGCACTTAGACATTATGAAATCAGCTTCCAGCCATCCTTATTATCTAGCATGGGGTCTCAAAGGTGTCCCAACAATATGAATGTTAAAGCCTGCTAAGTGCATTGCAGGAAATTGATTCAAAGTAAATGCCTCTATTAAGCAATGACCAATGTATCCGCCATATCACTCTTAAATTTGTTGATGAACAATTTAGAAGTACCTATCAATATTCTGTATTCTGTAGCATCATTTTTGGACTAACACTTCCAAAATTTGGTTCATGCTGATAATACAAAACACATTCAGGAGAACTAATATCCTCATTTAAAGTAAAATCTAACATCTAGCAAAGTGTGGTGCCTTAGTAGAGCTGATAGTTATCTGCAACCATGTTCTACCTCCTAGTCCTCAAATCCCTTTCTGACCAAACACAATGATCTTTTTCTCTTCTTATCTCTCGCAGAACTTTTCTCTATCATTCATCCATTTTTTATGTATATCTTTTTTTATCTCCATGGTTTCATTCCCCATTAATTATATAAATAAGAAATTGGTTTCTATCTTTGAAAAAATAAATTTTAAAAAACAGATAATGAGGGACCAGCAGTTAGCGTAATGGCTATGTCGCTGAACTCCCACATAGTCGACCGCGGTTCGTGTCCCAGACTCGGTGGCTTAAAACTCATGCCAGGTGCATGTGCGTGCGTGCCCAAGATCCCGAGAGGAGAATGGAAGAGAAGGGATTGCGGTGTGGCCATCCCCCCTGGGGGGTGATTTCTCACTTTCTGTCTCTCTATGTCTCTCTATCTGTCTGAGGAGCGCACGCGCCCTATAGCAAAAACTCTCAAAAACAAACAAAAAAAGCAGATAATGAAACAAATACTCATACATACATTTTTAAAGACTCACTATTCCTAATAGCTAAAATGTGGGAGCAATCTACATGCCCATAAGCTAATGAATGGATAAATGAAATGTGGTATATCCATAAAGTGGAATATTCTTCAGCCCTAAAAATGAAGTTCTGGAATATATTATACATGGGTGAAGCTTGAAAATATCATGTTAAATGAAAGAAGTCAGATAATATTGTCTAATATAATTTATAGGAAAGAAATATCCCGAACAGAGATGTCTATAGAGAGAGAAAGCAGGTTAGTGGCTGCTCGACCCTTGGAAGGTAGACAGTGTGGGGAACAGGGAGCAGGTAATAACGTGTTCCACTTACCAAACCCCCAAGCACCTCTTCTGCATTGTTAGTCTGGTAGACTACATGTCCTTCTAAAGCAAGGACTGTGTTGTCTTGTTCATTCATTTATTATGTGGTATCTGGGACAGTTCTAGAAATACTCACTTAACCACCGTTTACCGAATTATAGTAGAAACTTCTTTTCCAGCTTTTCCTCTGCGGCATTTCACAACACTGCACACGCTTTCCTTCCTTGACTTGAATGAACAACTTATTCTGGATTTTGCCTTACCCAACACTTTATTTTCCAGCATTGACTCATTGCTCAGAGCTTCTTTTCCCCTTTCCCTGCACCTTAAACTTGGATGTCCCCAGGATTTCATCTTCCCTATATGCTTGTCTCATTTTACCCTGTGCACCCATTTGAAGCAATCCCTTTCAACTCTTGCTTTCCTTTACTTATTTTTATTTTTATTTTTATTTTGAGAAGTTTTTGCTATAGGGCACGTGTACTCGCCAGAAAGACAGAGACAGAGAGACAGAAAGTAAAAAAACCCCCCCAGGGGAGATGGCCACGCCGTAATCCCTTCTCCTCCATTCTCCTCTCAGGATCTTGAGCATGCACGCACATGCTCCCAGCATGAGTTTAAGCCACTGGGTCCGGGACTCGAATCACGGTTGACTACATGAGAGTCCAGTGACATAGCCATTATGCCAACTGCTGGTCCCTCCTTTACCTATTAACCAATGTCTTTTCTTTCTTTCTTTTTCTTTCTTCCTTTCTTCCTTTTTTCCCATAGGACACATGCACTTGCCAGAGAGAGACAGAGAGAGCAAAAAAGTTTAAAAAAAAAAAAATCACCCCTACCCCAGTGGAGATGGCCAAGCTGTAATTTCCTTTCTTCCATTTTCTTCTGGGGATTTTGGGCATGCATAGCACATGTGTCTGCCATGATTTCCAAACTCCTGAGTCCAGGCAGAGTCACCATGTCACTCACTGGCCCAATCAATTTCAAAACCATTAAAATAATCACCTTTTTTCACTCATCACCCTAATAAATGTTAATCATCTTTCAGATCTCAAGTCAATTATTGCTTCCTCAGAAAAGTCAACTGAGGCCCCTCTAATCGACCTTGAACAATTATTTTTTCTTTTGTCACCCTTTTGCAGATTTAACCACATTGCGTCGTATTTGATTACTTGTCTTTTTCCCCAGTAAACCTCGTGAGCAAGAACGCAGATCATGACTTGTTCCATGCCTAATATGTAATGAAAAATTAGGCTAACCTGTGGCAGTGTGGGTGCCACTGTGGGAAGCACTCCGCAAGGGCGGAGCTGTAGGTCAGATTGCAGATTCCTCATCAACCTTAAACAGGCCCTATGCAGGGACATCCCCAGTGATCCTGGCTGTCCAGAAAGCTGGGAGGTGATTGCACGAGGTGAGAAGACCTTATTGAGAGTACCAGTTTCTTTCACATAAGGAAGAGAAAAAAGGAAGGAAGGGAGGGAGGGAGCTAGGGAGGGAGTTAAAGAGGGAAGAAATAAAGAAGGGAGGAAGAGAAGGAGGGAGAGAGGAAGGAAAGAATCAAGGAAACACTGGCACAAGAAAAATCAGTTAACGAATGAGTGTACACCACACCGTCTTTGTAAGAATTTATCCAATACTTAGAACTGCTTATTTAATCTCCCCTGGACGACCCAAGCATACTCATTATCTCCACTCACATGCTTGTCAAAGTTTCTAAATTCCTATTACAATAACAACCCCATCCACCACATCAACTGAACTAGATATTAGCGAGGGAGCTTCAGAATTCCTCCTCCTTTGCTCCTAACACTTAAACTTTAGATTTCAAGAGTTCTGCCTCTTTTTATAAAGTCCATTTGCTATTCTAAATTGCTTCACTGTTGCATAGTTCTGATTCTCATCCACATCTTCTTTGGATTATCACAACTCTTGAAATTTATCTTTTCTCTCCCCAATCTTTACTCCTCCAAACCAGCCTCCTCAATGCCATTAGAACTCTCTAAGTAGATTATATGATATCTCTGCTTAAAAATATTTCATGCTTCCCTCTCACTTACAGGATGAGGTATAAACATTTCCATATAACATAAAACATGCTCCAAAACCTAGTTCCTATTTATCTTTCTAACCTTATGTCCCATCCACGTCAATAAAAATACCTCATCCACAAATCCCTCTTTAGTCTTTGTTTACAAAACCTACCAAGTTCTTTCTAATCTCTATGTCTGCATATTTTCTTACAAAGTTTTAGTCATCTTTGAAAGCCCAACACAAAGACCCTAAGCTCTTTAAGCCATTCCCCAGCCAAACCAGAAAGAGTTCCTCCTTTTTTGTTCATTCATAGAAACTTATCGCAATATACTCCAATTATCACTTTGAACTAATCACATTAAAATGATTTGTGTCTAAGGCTTTCTCCCCACCCCCTCTGAAAGCCAGCTCATTTTATACAAGTCTTCTTGGCTTCTATTACAGTGCTGGGTATAGACTAGATACTCAATGAATGTTTGATGAATGAATGAGTGTATGTGTGTATACATGCTTGTATTTATTTACATATATACATATATATAATACATTGAATATGAAAGTAAATTTGATTATATTTGATTTAAAGTATATTTGTAATTTAATACATCTGTGAATCTCTAAGTAAATGTTACACATTCTGAAGTAGTTATTAAAGAATTCACACTATGGACAGATGGTAAAGAATAACTGAGAATCCTGAAGGATACATATGTGCTCACACATTCCTCTTCATTCTCTCTGCCTCACTTATGCCTTCCTGGCCCCACCAAGCCTGTCACTTTTCATCTTCCCACCCTGCCAATTCCCATAGAGAAGGCAAACTGAAAAGGGTGCCATTGGAGAGGGGAATGGGTACAGAAGGGCCATGTAGTCTTGGAATCTTGAAAATCATGTCATTCTAAAATAAGAAAATTAAAAAAAAAAAACCCTAATACTGTCAAAATCACCCTATTAGCCAATCCTGACAGCTAATGAGTCCCCAATGCCCATTCATCACCCTGTGATGGCAGATCATAGACTAAGATCTGTGGCAAATTTCACAAGAAAACGAAAGTAGCCCAAATCTCCTATCTTACCTAGCCCTGTTATGATATAGAGGTACATGTTTGTTTTTCCAAGTAGCACCTTTAGAAAGAGTGGCAGTTTTGTGTGTTTTTCTACCTGTGACACTTTATTACTCACAAAGTAGTTGTTAATGATCAAAATGTAAATAAAACCATATGCCATGATAATGCTTCAGTATTATCCCAAATATTTGAATTCAAGGAACTTCTTTCTTTTTTTTTTTTAAATAATAGATATCATGATACTAATTATAGGTGAGGGAACCAGCAGTTAGCGTAATGGCTATGTTGCTGGATTCCCACATAGTCAATCGTGGTTTGCATCCTGGACCTGTGGCTTAAAACTCACGCCAGGCGCATGTGCGTGCATGCCCAAGATCCCAAGAGGAGAATGGAGGAGAAGGGATTGCGGAGTGACCATCCCCCTGGGGGGTGATTTCTCACTTTCTGTCTCTATGTCTCTCTCTGTCTGTCTGGCAAGCGCACGCACCCTATAGTGAAAACCTCTAAAATAAATAAATAAATAAATAAATAAATAATTATAGGAAATAAAAACACCCAAGAAAAATATTAATATTCTGGGAGAATTAGATTCATTCAAACCTATATTAAATACACTAGAAAAATTAAAACTCCTAATTCGAGGATCTTAATCAATAGTTTTAAATCTATAATTGTGATACCAAAATATCTCAAATAATCTAGATTTGAAATCCCAAGGGTTATTATGAGAGATGAAAACCAAGCTAAAATAATCAAATTATCATATGTTTGTGCAAACGCTTGATCTCCAACTCAATTCATTTGTTATTAATGCGCTGTATCCAGAGTAGAAAAGCCCATATATTTAATAATTTAGATCAGGGGGGAAAAAAAAAAACAGTAACATTTGGAATAAAAGTATAAATATCCAAGCTAATGTCTTGGGAAGCAATTTGGAAAAATAAGGTATAATTACTTGAATTTTTAAGTTTTCCATTCATTCTCAATTAGTGTCAACACACATTAATGACTATCTTCTCATTTGTCTTCATGTTTAAATAGCATCAACAAAAGCAAAGCAATAAACTCATAAAGAATCGTGGCATCCTTTTCTTCCAAATCTGATTTGTCCTGGAGAGGCCAACTCATAACTGTAGGCCACCTGTGGATAGGACCATAGATCAAGGTGGCATAGCTACTAAATAAGTTCCACAAATGAGGCTATTGAAACAAATAATAAAAGCAATAAAACTAGATTTATTTCTGAGCAGAGAGAATTGAAAGAGAGAATGAAAAGCAGGAGGGAGATGCTGTAAAACTGAATTTCAGGTAAACCTGTTATAGATGAAGGGGACTTGTTAGCCCTGCGATCTTTCCTCATAGCCTTCTGTCCTTAACTTCTATTACTGTGAACACTCCAGTTCTTTAAAATTCAGTCACGCCACTTTTTTTTTTTCAAGATTAATATATAAAAGAGTAAAAAATTGCTCCTGGGCTAGAATCCTGTATGCTAAGTTTCAGCCTGGAGCACATTTTTATAGCTGAGTTATAAACCTTTGAAAATGGGTGTTTAGAATGGAAATGTTAAGAGACCCTAACTGTAGTGGCACAAATAGTACTGGCATCACTCATCTGGAAAAGGTATATAGGCAGCTACAGTACTAAAGTTTACACTTCAGATAAAGGAGCCTGACAGTGGTCAGGCTGCATGTTACCAGAGATTTAATCGCCCTTTGGAAAGAAGTTATGGTTTGCCTGTGTGGGGAGGTCAAGGAAGAGGAAGGAAAAGAAATTTGACATATAATTTGTATTTTATTCTTTTCTTAACATGTCATGGAAATTTCTTATGACAAATTGAGCTAACTAAAACTGATGACAACAAATAATGACTGGAATTATTATGTTGTAATGAATTTTCATTGCTTTCAAAACATTCCATTTAATATTTTCTTTAAATAAAATTCTGTAGCCATATATTGTAGAAAGTAAATTTTGGCCCATAGGACACTGTGTTCATATACCTATGGAGGAGGAAAATTGGAGAAAAAGTTAATATTTATAATAATGGAAATGAATAATGGAGTATTTAGAATCTTCTAGATTGTCTGCCTATTTCTATTTTCCTTTGGAAGTAGATTTTCATATTCTGAAAGGGAACAGTTTTATGATGAGTTTTGCCTAGTTTTTAATGTATCTTTTGACATTTGAGACATATTTTGCAATATACTCTCCTGCTTCAAACTACCTTTCACTTCTGATATAACTTATCTCTTCCCAGAAGTCTCCATGGATTCTCAAGAGACACAGGTCTTCCTTGACATCCTTTTTTTTCCTGGGAAGGTAACATAATAATGTGGTTCACAACAATATAAATCCACATACAGTATTTGAAAATATGATTACTCAGTAAACTTAATGTAAAAGTTGGTAGTATGGCCAAAACTAAAAATTAAGACTCAAATACTCAGGCCAGGCTCCTCGCAGAGCATTTGCAGAGAAAGCCAAATCCCACATAACCAGCCAGGGTTCTAGCCCCAGTCCTGGTGACTTGAAAAAAATGCCAGGTACATGTATTCCCAAGATCTCAAAGGGATAGAAATTGGAGGTAAAAAGGATTGCAACATAGACTGGCCCTGTAAGAAAGTGTCTTCTCTCTCTCTCTCCCTCTCTCTCTCTCTCCACCCCATTCACACACCCTCTGATATTAAAAAAAAAGACTCAAATAATTAAATCATTCAATTTTACACCATTATTTGCCCACTGGAAAATAAAGGAGAGGAGAAATAATCTGTTTCATGGACAGATAATTTCAATTAAATTTGATAGATAATGGAGGAGGCTATCATGTTATTGATCAAGTAGCTAGAGAATCCATCCCAAAGAGAAGACTCTTAATTTGTAGTAGTTATTACTGGCACAATAATTAGTTCATGGAAAATGTATGCCCTTTGAATTTATACATTCTGGTACATTAATCCTCTGATTTAATTCAGAAAATTTAAGTTTACAAATTCCTATTAAAAAAAAATGTAGACTAGGGGCCAGACAGTGGTGTAGTGGTAAAAGGCACTGGACTTTCACATGGCTGAACTTGGTTCAAGTCCTGGACCTGGTGGCTTTCTCTCTCTCTCTCTCTCTCTCTCTTGCTCTCTCTCTCTCTGCTCAAATTAAAATAAATAAAGTTAAACAAAATAATTCTTTAAAAAAATGTAGACTCCAAATTATGTAATTCCTGGTAACTCTTTAGACTGAGATTTTACAATATGCTCTCTCAAATTAGAGGGAAACTTATCAGACAAGTTCTTCACATATTGAGTAGTAATCTTTTAAGGGTATATTCATATTGATTGGCAAAATCCACAAGATTACATGTTTGAAAACATAGCAAACCATATATATATATATATATATACACATACATACAATTAATCAATATTTTCAAAACTAATTTTTCAAACAAGTACAAAAATAAATTTTAAAAAATTTTGTGTGGGGCTGGCAGATGACATGGTGGTTTAGGCATGGGATTCCCACATGACTGATGGTGGTTCAAGTCCCAGACCTGATAGTTTGCTTTCTTACTTTCCCTTTCTCTCCCTCTCTCTGACTCTCTCTGATGAGTACACATGCCCTGTATAAAAATAAAATAATAAATGAATAAATAAAATTAAATAAATAATTCTTTTTTAATAAATACTTTTGTCTGACTATGTATAAATGAAATAGTATGTGGATGGATTTGGCTTTGGTTTAGGTGTTTTACTTCTCTACCCTTTGCTATTATAATTCAAAACTAGAAAATTTCAAAAGGATTACCTTAACACTTTAACTTATCAAGTTAATATACATTTAAAATAATGACTTAACTAGGAGTCAGACATCCAAATTCCTGAAGAGAAAATGTAGCATTTTTGTTCACTGTCCTTTTCCCAGTCTTAAAGCATGAGTCAACACTGTCTTCATTAACAGACAAAAACTGAACTGAGACTTGGAAGGTTGAAAAAAATTCACTCAGCTGTTCACTCCCAAAATGCACTTATTTATCACTTTTAATATTCCATATTTATCCTCTCCAGGTGTCTCAAATGGTTAAAAACAAACAAAAACAATATTCTAAAGAACCATCTCATTTCCACAGTAATTTAAGATGCTGTGGATTTTAAGAATGCAAAAGTATGGCTAAAAGATTCTTTTCAGGTCACATAACTATTCGATGGATCTATTTGTGGCTCTTAATATTTAATAATGTTGCTGCAGGAATTCATTCCTAATCAGGGAATGTGTCATTTGCCCTTGAGCACTGGTCTATAGATTCTGAGAATAGTGCCAGGCACCTTCCATAGGTCATGAAGACGGCCACATTGTGACTAGTTGTTATAAATAAGGGCTCTGGGGTCAAACCTGTCTGTTCTTTGAAGAGGTTGGGAAGTTTCACCCTGAAAGCAACACCAGCCCTCAGTCTGGAAACCAGGTCCCCAAGGAGACCCTGGGCAAGCACTTTCAAATAGCGAAGAGTGAGAGAGAAGGAATAGCAAATGTCAACTTACATAAACCCATAAGAGAAGAGATGAGACAATAGTGTCCTTTCGCAAGGGCAGAAGTCTAACTTTCTTAGGAAAAAAAAAAATAAGTAGAAAAATGGGAGCATACTCAAAAATGTAAAGAAATAGGAAAAGCTAGTAAATAAATTCAGGTGCTGGCCTGTATTACAGGTGGGCAAAGAATTTGGGTTGAACAACCTACAGAAGAAAAAAACTCATGAGTTTGGCTTTTCCTATGACTGTCAGGCTTTTTTTGGAGATGCTGTGGGCTTTTTACACAATGAGATCCATAGGAATTAATCAGTCTTATTAAAGAGGGTGCACTGAATAAATAGATTTATTATAAACACTTACTACAATGTCACTGATATTTATAGGAAAATACATACCAAGGCAAACGCATAATTCTATGGCCCAAAGGATTATGACATGTAAATTGCCCCCAAAGGTTAACCTTTTGATGTCTGTCCCTGACCAATTCTCCCTTGAATTTTTAAGGCCCAGGACATTATCTCCAATGTCCTCTTCCAGGACCAATCTGTCATTTCCATTTCATTGAGCTAATAAAATCATAGTCTCCATTACCTCTTCCATTACCTGTCATTCTCATGTCTTATTCATGTTTTACACTTAGCCTTTCTATCCATTATCTAAGAATCCTGAAACCAAGGTTTACTATACCGATTGTACAGCAAGAGGCTGGACAAGATCATTTAGTTTACCCTCACATTCTTTTGTGCCATGGCTCCGAAACATTTTACATCGGAAGATACATTTGAACGTACAAAAGTGTTTATTCCTGAAGGACTAATTTTTCATTACTAGGACCAGCAGGTTATATGACCATTAAGGCACTGGGCTTCCCACATGGTTGACCACAGTTCAAGTCCTGGACCCGACAACTTCAAAATTGCACTGGACACATGTTTAGGTACCTCTAAAATCCTAAGGGGACAATGCTGAAGAAGGGATTGGTTGCAGCATGGCCATCCCCCATGAGGTTGATTCTCACTTTCCCTTTTTCTGTCTCTGTTTCTTTCTGGCAAACACACGTGATCTATAACTAAACTAAAACTAATAATAAATAACATTAAAATGTCACTATAGAGTAGCTGTACAGAATGAAGGCTAATGCTGGAAAGATCAGGGGTCATCCCACATGAAGCGGGGAAGAAAATCTTTAATGTGGCACTGAGATTGTACCAGGTGAGCAGTTCTCCATGTAAACAAGTATGGCCAAAGTACTCTTTAGTATGAGCTAATGCTTATGCTCCAAAGTAGAAAGACTGAATTTAAAACGAAGTAGAAATAGATCTTAATTCTTGTCCAGTGGTCCACTAACTCGAATTTGTACCCACTCCAGGAAAGTCTCCTTTCTCCTGAATGGAATGGTACTAAAGAGTTTTCACAGTCCAGGAACACAATGATCCTCATCATATTTAAAGAAAGAGCCAGAGAATTTCTGTGTTTTGAGATGCTGGAAAGGAAAGACTTTCTATCTGCATGTTCACCCTCCCTGCGGTTCCACAGCTACCATTCCAATATTGCTGCAGTCTCTTGAGGAATTTATAATAGGGTCAACACTTAGCTGGTTTTCCTAGGACAATCTTGTATTAATCTCTTTTCCTGAACACTCCCTTCATACTCAACACTATGCTAATTTGGAGGATAAATTATATATTCACTCCAACTATAGGAAACCCCCAAAGGTTAAGCACTCTAGAACACTGTATAGGATCAAAATATTTACACCCTAATACAGATCTTCTTGGCTAACAATAGCAGTGCCTGAGATTCTTTCCGAAATGCAGATTCCTGGGGACAATCTTGGAAATGTTTTCATTAACAGGTAATACAGCTGATTCTTCCAAACAAGTAAGTTCAGTCATTGCCACTGTCCAGAATTCCTGAGTCTTGTCCCACGTGCTGTATTTAGCTACATCACTATGCTTTACACTTTCTCTTTCTCCTTTTCTTTAGGTAGAATTTTACTTCTTAAATTCTCCCAAGCTTAATCTTGAATTTGAAGTGCTTCTGTACCTAAATCACCTCATCCCACCTACACACAGACACTCACATACAGAGATCTGTCTGTCCCACAGGTATGATGGAGCTGAGTAGTACCAGCATGCGAGGGCTAGGTGTGTACATCTCCTCCCAACTCAGTGTCATCGTGTTAGTGTCAGTTGCTTGAAATTAACCATGGTGAGGATATTTTCACATTCAGCAAACACTCCAGTGAAAACCACCCTCCTCCAACCTCAGGGCCACTTGTAAACATTAATCAACCCATCACTAGTTAGCGCATCTATAACACACCACTAACTAAATAATTGCTGTAATGATTCTACTATCCTATTAGACAAATCAAAGAAACAAAGCATCAAATTTTCCATATGGAGAGAAAGTCATTTTAGGTAATTTCCGGAATGTTTAGGCAAACCAGAGAATAAATTGTACATCAGAAAAATAACAAAATTACCCCTTTATCTCCTGTGATATTGTATTGTGATTTTTTTATTTTCTAAATATTAGAAAAAATGTTTAAACTAGAAATTTGACTTCAATTTTAAGCTGTCCTACTGAATTTTAGGCTTGTGCTCAAACTTGGAAATTAAAGAATTATTTTTACTACAAATAAGTCTGTCTTTATTAGTATAAAGTAGATGCACACTCATTACTCAGGCCAAAAAAATTACTTAGTCTTATGTACCTGAAGACTTGTTTTATTAGCTATGTCTTCCACTTATATTCTATCATAAACATTTTTCCACAAAGTTATGTATGTTTCCATACATAAATCTAAGAGTTATATAATATTTTGCTCTGTGCATATTATGTGACTTATCTAATAACCTTTCATTTTATTTATTTTAATCACTATAGTGTGAGCATGTGCATAAGGTGAAGGGCACCTCAACAGAGTCTGACAATGCTGAGATCTCCTTCCCCCAGCCTTCCATCTTGTCAGGAATTTGGGCATACACTGGTGCTTAGTGTGTTGCAGGTCAACCAGACCAGGGATCCAAACTCATGGTCAACTATGTGGTTGCCAGCACACTGAAGTTCAGTAGGTTACCAATTACACCACCAAGGCTGGCCCCTAATAACCTTTTTGCTTAAAATTTAAGTAGTTGCCACATTTGTGTTATTAAAAAATAACACTAATATGAGGCTTATTAAAGTCTTTTGAATGGATCTTTAATTGCACTCAGAATAAATTTATTTAAAAATTGCTCTACTAAAGGGTATTTATATTAACACTTTAGATAGTTACATTAAATTCAACAGTAGCATTAACTTATCCTTTCAAAAAAGTTGTTCCAGCCTGGTGACTTAAGTTACCTAAGATGAAAATCCATCTTCTATTACTAAGAATATATTTAGTAAAATATATGTGCATAGATAGAAATATTTTATACTATATAACTGTCTGCATCCTTCTGCCTCTTGGGTCTTTTCTGTAATTCTGTCATTGTGATTTCTTCAATGAGATGACCAAGTCATTAAGAAAACAGAAATGCTGAACTTTCATGAGAGACTCATTAAAGTGACTTTGGATTAAATTTGACCTTTTAAGTCTAAGCATGAACCCCAAACCAAAGCAAATACAGAATTTTCTCGCTTATGGTCAGAAGTCTCATGCTGCTTTTTTTTTTTAAAGAACATATCTCAAGCCTTCAGCAATAGGGTCATTGCTATTATTAATATTGAGAGAGGGAAAGAGGAAATTATATTTATTTTCTAAGAAGGACTAGTTCAATTTTGTAAAATCTATAGTGGTAAACAATAGCTCGGGCTATTATCACAGTTTAGTAAAATTGCAGGATGTTTTTCCAAACAACACAAACCAATGGCAATTCATAAATTCATTACAGACATTATAAAAGCCACTTAAGCACAGTTAAGTTAACATAAATATTTTAATCTTTTATATGCATGGTTGAGGTTCCCTTGGATTTCAACCACTTCATTTCTTAAATAGCACATCATTATTTTGCCTAGTTGAAGAATTGTCATGTAAATATTGGTATTGTACTTCAAAAGAGAAAAAGGCTGTTGATTTTCAACATGAATATTCAAAGATTTCTCATATCTTTGATAGTTGTTCAAGTAGGTAAGCTCTGTGGGTAAGTACATTTTACAGTAAATGTGTCCAGTGATTAAAAAGCTATCACACACTCTTTTTGAATGTTCCTTATTTAGGCATGGAAGAATTAATATACTTCTCATGCCCAATAATTCCTAAGATACAAGAGATAGTATAATCCTTTCTCTAAGGAAACATATTTCATGGAGGAAAATAAATCCAAAAAATAAAGGAGCATTTCTTAAAATTATATATATATATATATATATATATATATATATATATATATATATGTGTGTGTGTGTGTCAAATATTTATTTTTTCTACCTCTTTGACCATGACATTCCTGGACCGCTTACATGGATTAGGATGTTCTGATTCTTAAAATAAAAATATGTTATGCTTATTGAATTTAAGAATGTTAAAGAGTCAACTATTTCAATTTATGAAATTATTCATGCTGGAGGCAACCCTTTTGTATTTCATGTGAGAGACCTAGTGGGACTCTTCAAATAGAAATAGTAAGAAGAAATGTCTACTGATTATAACATATTTTCTTTTCAGCGAAAATTCAGTGTTTTGTTTACAAAAAGGAGCATCTTACATATCAAGGAAAAAGCCTAATCTTAAACAGAACCCAGTAATAGTCATAGCAGACCCAATTAGCAAATGTTTGAAAAGAGCCAGAAGAAAACATAAGATTTCTCTCTGTGTGTTTATGCCACATTCCTGACTGTATCTAAATCCAAACAGACATATTTTTCATCAGTATTAGTCTAAAAGGAATTTAGGAGAGAAAACAGAAGCTGCAGCTTCAAAAGCAATGAATTTTGTCCTCTCTGTAACTCTGTTAAATAGAAAACCAAAACAATGTATTAAATGAATAGATTGTCTTGAGGTTTAAGATCCTGTTCATTTTAGATTTACTTAAAATAATTTCTTTCTTCCCTTTTTTCCTCTTCATGGATGCTTTTTTAACCACTAAATTTTAGTTTGTGATTATATAATAAGAAAGTTAACTAGAAGTAGAAAAAAATTGCAATGTGTTAAGTAAACATGAAAACACATAAGTACAACAGTTTATAATGGATGACTAAATTCATGAAATGATTACACAAAATATCTTCAAATACCCCAGATTCCTTAACATATGTCACCAATCATATCTACAAATTAATTATGAGTTTTTCATTTGTTGGGACCTGCAGGTGGCTTGGTGGTTAAGGCATTAGACTCTTCTATGGTCAACCATGGTTCAAGTCCTGGACCTGGCAGCTTAAAAATCATGCCAGATAAGTGTATGCATGCACAAAACCCCAGGAGAAGAAGGAAGAAAGGGATTACAGTGCAGCCATATCCCCTGGGGGATAATTTTTCACTTTCCTTCTCACTGTCTCTGGCAAGCACATGCACCCTATGGCAAAACCTTCAATTTTTTTTTCTTTTTCATTTGTCTAAACTCTCAAAATCTGACCTCCACAAGGAAAACTATGAGAAGTTAAAAAAAGAAATTGAAAATGGCACAAAAAAGTGGAAGGATGTCCCATGTTCCTGGATTGGAAGAATTAATATAATCAAAATGGCAATTCTACCCAAATTAATCTACATATTTAATGCAATGCCAATCAAAGTACCAGACACATTCTTCACAGATCTAGAAAAGACAATCATAAAATTCATCTGGAATCATAAAAGACCCCGTATTGCCAAAACAATTCTATACAAGAAGAGTGGAGTTGGTAGCATCTCACTCCCTGACCCGAAAATATACTACAAAGCTGTGGTAATCAAAACAGCATGGTACTGGCACAGAAACAGACACGTGGGCCAATGGAACAGAATAGAGTCCCCAAAAATAAATTCCCAAACATACAGTCAACCTGATTTTGACAAGGGGTACCAGTCAATCCAGTGGGAAAAGAAAAAGCCTCTTCAGCAAATGATGCTGGAAAAACTGGATTTCTACCTGCAGAAAGATGAAGCTGAACCCCTACCTCTCACCTTTGACAAAAATCAAGTCAAGGTGGATCAAAGATCTA
>NW_006160010.1:3584490-3594153 GCF_000334495.1 Tupaia belangeri chinensis
CACGCACATGCGCCCGGCGTGAGTTTTAAGCCACCGGGTCCGGGACACGAACTGCAGTCGACTACGTGGGAGTCCAGTGACATAGCCATTACGCTAACTGCTGGTTCCCCCTAGCTTTTGACAGAAAGTGGAAGAACATGGAAGATTTACTGCTGAGTGAAGCAAGCCAGACTATGAAGGAGAGACATTGTACGTCCCCATTCAATATATACCAAGTGTCTGCACTCTATGACTGAAACTGTTTGACTAAAAGATACACAAACACAAGAGATGGGTGTGAATGCCAGATATGGTGTGTGCGGAGGAGTGGGGCCTAGGGAAGGACATTTGGAGGAGAGATACAGAGGCAGAGCATTGACGGAATGGGGAAGTGTGGTGTTATCTGTTGAAGATATTTTGATCAACTGGACTGGGGAGAAATGTTCACATATTGAAATGTTCACTTTGTAAGTTAAACAATGTGATTCAATGTATATAAAAAAAATTAAAATAAAATAAAATAAAATAACTGATGGTAACATAGAAGAAACAAGCTTTTACAAGAACAATTTACAAGAACAATTAAACTGGTCCAATACTTTCTGTACTAGAAGAAATTCAACAAAAAGTTTTCGTTCTAATCTTTACAGAACACACATAAGTGTGCATTATTTCTTTCCATTCTTTGCTTTTATGTGTATAAGTTAATCTGATTAAATAGTGTAACCAATAAAAAGAGTATTGTCTTAAAGAGGGTTGTTTTTTTATCTAAAGAGAGCAACTGAGAAAAGCCAGGATCCCATCATGATACCAGGTAGCAAGAAAATCTGCCTAAGACCATTCTGGAAACAAAAATAGCTGAGACTGGGTGATTTATAAAGGAAATAGAGGTGTACTTGCAAAACTCACTATTATGGTGGCTAGAAAGTCCAAAGGCATCATAAAATGGCAAAGACAAACCTTTCACCAGAGTAGAAGCCAGTCTATGAGTTTGATACTCTTGTTCTGGTCTCATTCATTCTGCTCATAAAACTCCCAGAACTCAATCACAGGGGCCCCACTAAAATAAGCTGATCACACCCTGGGACATGAGGAAGGGATTACGTTTTAACTTAACATCTTTACAAAACAACCAAGTCCCAACACATAAAATTTTGGGGGACATCGAAAACTGTGACACTGCCCTGATCGCTCAACTGTGTAATGATGTCAGCTCAAAGTCTAAAGGTGCCGTAATGTGAACAGAACACAGATGTGGTCTAGTAAGGGCACACACACAACCACATTTGACCGTGTGGTTGTAAACTCAGGTTCTATTTGTGTTACTGTAGAAAGCCGAGCACTTTAGGACCTGTCTCATAGTGGCTCAGAGACGTGCGGAGGGAGCCAGATGCCAAATGGCCTACTGCTATTCAAATCCCAGGCTGGCTGCTTGACAGACACACAAGGCATGATGTATGCATCTCCAGAATCCTGATGAGATGATGAAGTGGAGTTAAAAGGATTGGGCTGTGGCCACACTCCTTCTTCTTTCTCTTCTTTCTCTCTCTCTCTTTCTCTCTTTGGTATTTGCACACACCCTCTGGCAATGAAAACAGAGAAAGAAACAGAAACACAAACGTTTTTTAAAAATTTGCACAACCTGTATAATATCACTGAGCCTGTATTTTCTCATCTGGAAAATGTAAATAGTAACAGTGCAACAACCCCCTTGTTTGTGTTTTTACTTTCCACAAATTCAGGAATGTACACTTAACTGTGGTCCAAAAATATTAATTGGAAAATTCCAGAAATAAACAACTCCTAAGTTTTAAGGTGCTCATCATTCTGCACAGTGTGATAAAATCTTGTGCTGCCCCACTCCATCCTATCTGGGAATGAACCACCCCTGTGTCTGATGTAGCCACCTTCTTGTTAGTCATTTATTTCTCCTACCACATGGAAGAAATAGAGTATGTATACATCTGGTGTTATTCAAATTTCAGACTCCACTAGATGCTATCCTGTGCTCAAATAATAAATGTGATCATTTATTATTATCATCAAACACTCAGCTTATATATATGTGTGTGTGTGTGTGTGTGTGTGTATTCAGAAAATCAGTCCAACTCTTACTTACACTTTCTTCTTAAAAAGAAATTGCTAGAAATGTTTTTATATTTTTTTCTAATTATTTGAGATTTGTTTCTATGCTTCAGACTCCAGCAGGTCTGGAAATTATTTTAAGAGGGTATTCTATACAAAGGGAGATGGAGGCACTCATGTGTCCCCCCCTTCCACCCTACGCACTTGGACAGTGTTAATTCTACAGACCTGGAATACCCACAGAGTTCTAAAGGCTGGGGATCTGCTTACGAGGCTGCCCTGAGAGGCTTGTTTCAGTCGCTGCAGCAGGTGGTCTTGTGATGTGGGCCAACAGGCACAGGGCAGTGTGATGGGAGAGGCTCCAAAAGGGCCATTAGCCCGAGCGTGCGTCCTCTATTACCTACACTGAGTGCCACCTACTCTATACGTTCAGAACAGGTAGCAACTCATACTAATAGTAATTTAAAAATCATGTCTATGTTACTTGGAAAGGATCCCCGATGCCCCAAGAGCAAATTAGTGTAGATTAATTTTCCATATTAGCTAGCTGACTTTTGGTCCTTCAAAGGAAGAGCAGGAAATTTTCTGTGAAAGAATCATGATGGCATAGAGAAGAGAACATGCAGTTTCTGAGAACAAAGTAGGATGGAGAATCTCTGAAAATAGGAACAGTTTGCAACAGCAAACTTCACCAGGCCACACTGCCCACATGATGCTGGAAGGAAAAAGTTTCTTCACAGAGATCCAGGAGAGTTAAACTAGGTCCTTACAAAGTCCCAGCAGCTCAATAAGTAAAAGTAAGTCCTCTACTGAAGACAGAGGATCACGGTATGAACCAGCCTTGGGTCACTAAGAGAAAGTATTTTCTTATAGTGTGTCCAATACCTTCCATTAAGGGTACTTTGAACTGGAATCAAATACAGAGGAAAACAAGATCTGTTGACAAAGGAAAATATTGTTCTGGATAAACACAAAAGAAAGAACTCTGTACAAAAAGAAAAAAAGAAAAAAATTAACCTCAAAAACAATCTTATAAATCAAATACCAATACTATAGTCTCCTTTTTGTCTTTTCTGGAATAATTTTTGTCCACTGGCATTCAGCAAAATACTAGATCAACTGTATGACTTAACAGTCCAGGATATATCACAATATAGCTGACAAAATTGCAGTATTAAATGAGCTGCATTAAAATGGGTAAATATGTTGCTCGACTAAAATTTTGTTCGTTTATGACGATATCATAATGAAAACTAAACTTTTGTGATTAATAGCTATTTTCATTATTTACAGGGAACTTGAAACTTGAAGTCATTAAATTATGGTGTTATTACATAAAATTAAAACAGAGAGAGCAAGAAAGAAAATGTTTTCCCTGTTATTTGTGAATTTACAATATTTGTCAAAAGTAAACAGAAAATTCTATTTTGGAGCCCCAAAGAATCAAAATCAGAGAAAAGAAATCTGTTCCATAAGATGAAATATATTTGCCTATTTTTTTATTCTAATACATTTTTTTTCATTTTTATAAAATAATCTTGGGTTTCCAAAAGTATTTTCTCAGCGAAAAAAAAAATCTGATAATCACCTCTGAACCAGATGACTAGTTATGAGGTGAATAAGAAGTAATATTTGCATCTATTTAAATATTTGTGTATATGCTTGTCATCACCAAGCGCAGCTTTGTCCATTTATCCCAAGCAAACTTCAGCAGAATTTGGAGAGAGTCAGAACATTTCTAGCAGCCAAAAAGGCCATTTGCTTTCTCCATCTTTAACACAAAGATCCAAGCATAACCAAGGACAGCAGTACGCTTCACTATTTCAATAAATAAACATGAGTGAAAGAAAAACACATGCACAAGAGTTTGATAGCTAAAGATCCTTTGCTACATTACATAGTTAGTTTAAACACAAGTTCTAACCATAATGTAGGTTTGGGAAACATTAGTTTTCAGGCCATCTAGTCAATTTCCTACAAATGTGGACTGGCTAATCATCGAATAATTTTATTGGGCTTTTTGTGGAGTTATTGTTGTTTTCAATGCTCGGTTAAATGATTTACCAATGGAGTCAGCAGTGAAAATTGTTATCATTGGTATAAAACCTTTCTGTTTCTCATTTGGAAGCATGATTTTGTTATTCTTATCCTCTCAGTTGTGTTGTTAATGAGTACTGAAAATAATTGTTGTATAACCGCTGTTATTCATCACGATAAACTCGACATAGCCATTACGCTAACTGCTGGTTCCCCCTAGCTTTTGACAGAAAGTGCAAGAACATGGAAGATTTACTGCTGAGTGAAGCAAGCCAGACTATGAAGGAGAGACATTGTACGTCCCCATTCAATATATACCAAGTGTCTGCACTCTATGACTGAAACTGTTTGACTAAAAGATACACAAACACAAGAGATGGGTGTGAATGCCAGATATGGTGTGTGCGGAGGAGTGGGGCCTAGGGAAGGACATTTGGAGGAGAGATACAGAGGCAGAGCATTGACGGAATGGGGAAGTGTGGTGTTATCTGTTGAAGATATTTTGATCAACTGGACTGGGGAGAAATGTTCACATATTGAAATGTTCACTTTGTAAGTTAAACAATGTGATTCAATGTATATAAAAAAAATTAAAATAAAATAAAATAAAATAACTGATGGTAACATAGAAGAAACAAGCTTTTACAAGAACAATTTACAAGAACAATTAAACTGGTCCAATACTTTCTGTACTAGAAGAAATTCAACAAAAAGTTTTCGTTCTAATCTTTACAGAACACACATAAGTGTGCATTATTTCTTTCCATTCTTTGCTTTTATGTGTATAAGTTAATCTGATTAAATAGTGTAACCAATAAAAAGAGTATTGTCTTAAAGAGGGTTGTTTTTTTATCTAAAGAGAGCAACTGAGAAAAGCCAGGATCCCATCATGATACCAGGTAGCAAGAAAATCTGCCTAAGACCATTCTGGAAACAAAAATAGCTGAGACTGGGTGATTTATAAAGGAAATAGAGGTGTACTTGCAAAACTCACTATTATGGTGGCTAGAAAGTCCAAAGGCATCATAAAATGGCAAAGACAAACCTTTCACCAGAGTAGAAGCCAGTCTATGAGTTTGATACTCTTGTTCTGGTCTCATTCATTCTGCTCATAAAACTCCCAGAACTCAATCACAGGGGCCCCACTAAAATAAGCTGATCACACCCTGGGACATGAGGAAGGGATTACGTTTTAACTTAACATCTTTACAAAACAACCAAGTCCCAACACATAAAATTTTGGGGGACATCGAAAACTGTGACACTGCCCTGATCGCTCAACTGTGTAATGATGTCAGCTCAAAGTCTAAAGGTGCCGTAATGTGAACAGAACACAGATGTGGTCTAGTAAGGGCACACACACAACCACATTTGACCGTGTGGTTGTAAACTCAGGTTCTATTTGTGTTACTGTAGAAAGCCGAGCACTTTAGGACCTGTCTCATAGTGGCTCAGAGACGTGCGGAGGGAGCCAGATGCCAAATGGCCTACTGCTATTCAAATCCCAGGCTGGCTGCTTGACAGACACACAAGGCATGATGTATGCATCTCCAGAATCCTGATGAGATGATGAAGTGGAGTTAAAAGGATTGGGCTGTGGCCACACTCCTTTAAAAATACTTCCTCTCTTCTTTCTCTCTCTCTCTCTTTCTCTCTTTGGTATTTGCACACACCCTCTGGCAATGAAAACAGAGAAAGAAACAGAAACACAAACGTTTTTTAAAAATTTGCACAACCTGTATAATATCACTGAGCCTGTATTTTCTCATCTGGAAAATGTAAATAGTAACAGTGCAACAACCCCCTTGTTTGTGTTTTTACTTTCCACAAATTCAGGAATGTACACTTAACTGTGGTCCAAAAATATTAATTGGAAAATTCCAGAAATAAACAACTCCTAAGTTTTAAGGTGCTCATCATTCTGCACAGTGTGATAAAATCTTGTGCTGCCCCACTCCATCCTATCTGGGAATGAACCACCCCTGTGTCTGATGTAGCCACCTTCTTGTTAGTCATTTATTTCTCCTACCACATGGAAGAAATAGAGTATGTATACATCTGGTGTTATTCAAATTTCAGACTCCACTAGATGCTATCCTGTGCTCAAATAATAAATGTGATCATTTATTATTATCATCAAACACTCAGCTTATATATATGTGTGTGTGTGTGTGTGTGTGTGTATTCAGAAAATCAGTCCAACTCTTACTTACACTTTCTTCTTAAAAAGAAATTGCTAGAAATGTTTTTATATTTTTTTCTAATTATTTGAGATTTGTTTCTATGCTTCAGACTCCAGCAGGTCTGGAAATTATTTTAAGAGGGTATTCTATACAAAGGGAGATGGAGGCACTCATGTGTCCCCCCCTTCCACCCTACGCACTTGGACAGTGTTAATTCTACAGACCTGGAATACCCACAGAGTTCTAAAGGCTGGGGATCTGCTTACGAGGCTGCCCTGAGAGGCTTGTTTCAGTCGCTGCAGCAGGTGGTCTTGTGATGTGGGCCAACAGGCACAGGGCAGTGTGATGGGAGAGGCTCCAAAAGGGCCATTAGCCCGAGCGTGCGTCCTCTATTACCTACACTGAGTGCCACCTACTCTATACGTTCAGAACAGGTAGCAACTCATACTAATAGTAATTTAAAAATCATGTCTATGTTACTTGGAAAGGATCCCCGATGCCCCAAGAGCAAATTAGTGTAGATTAATTTTCCATATTAGCTAGCTGACTTTTGGTCCTTCAAAGGAAGAGCAGGAAATTTTCTGTGAAAGAATCATGATGGCATAGAGAAGAGAACATGCAGTTTCTGAGAACAAAGTAGGATGGAGAATCTCTGAAAATAGGAACAGTTTGCAACAGCAAACTTCACCAGGCCACACTGCCCACATGATGCTGGAAGGAAAAAGTTTCTTCACAGAGATCCAGGAGAGTTAAACTAGGTCCTTACAAAGTCCCAGCAGCTCAATAAGTAAAAGTAAGTCCTCTACTGAAGACAGAGGATCACGGTATGAACCAGCCTTGGGTCACTAAGAGAAAGTATTTTCTTATAGTGTGTCCAATACCTTCCATTAAGGGTACTTTGAACTGGAATCAAATACAGAGGAAAACAAGATCTGTTGACAAAGGAAAATATTGTTCTGGATAAACACAAAAGAAAGAACTCTGTACAAAAAGAAAAAAAGAAAAAAATTAACCTCAAAAACAATCTTATAAATCAAATACCAATACTATAGTCTCCTTTTTGTCTTTTCTGGAATAATTTTTGTCCACTGGCATTCAGCAAAATACTAGATCAACTGTATGACTTAACAGTCCAGGATATATCACAATATAGCTGACAAAATTGCAGTATTAAATGAGCTGCATTAAAATGGGTAAATATGTTGCTCGACTAAAATTTTGTTCGTTTATGACGATATCATAATGAAAACTAAACTTTTGTGATTAATAGCTATTTTCATTATTTACAGGGAACTTGAAACTTGAAGTCATTAAATTATGGTGTTATTACATAAAATTAAAACAGAGAGAGCAAGAAAGAAAATGTTTTCCCTGTTATTTGTGAATTTACAATATTTGTCAAAAGTAAACAGAAAATTCTATTTTGGAGCCCCAAAGAATCAAAATCAGAGAAAAGAAATCTGTTCCATAAGATGAAATATATTTGCCTATTTTTTTATTCTAATACATTTTTTTTCATTTTTATAAAATAATCTTGGGTTTCCAAAAGTATTTTCTCAGCAAAAAAAAAAAAATCTGATAATCACCTCTGAACCAGATGACTAGTTATGAGGTGAATAAGAAGTAATATTTGCATCTATTTAAATATTTGTGTATATGCTTGTCATCACCAAGCGCAGCTTTGTCCATTTATCCCAAGCAAACTTCAGCAGAATTTGGAGAGAGTCAGAACATTTCTAGCAGCCAAAAAGGCCATTTGCTTTCTCCATCTTTAACACAAAGATCCAAGCATAACCAAGGACAGCAGTACGCTTCACTATTTCAATAAATAAACATGAGTGAAAGAAAAACACATGCACAAGAGTTTGATAGCTAAAGATCCTTTGCTACATTACATAGTTAGTTTAAACACAAGTTCTAACCATAATGTAGGTTTGGGAAACATTAGTTTTCAGGCCATCTAGTCAATTTCCTACAAATGTGGACTGGCTAATCATCGAATAATTTTATTGGGCTTTTTGTGGAGTTATTGTTGTTTTCAATGCTCGGTTAAATGATTTACCAATGGAGTCAGCAGTGAAAATTGTTATCATTGGTATAAAACCTTTCTGTTTCTCATTTGGAAGCATGATTTTGTTATTCTTATCCTCTCAGTTGTGTTGTTAATGAGTACTGAAAATAATTGTTGTATAACCGCTGTTATTCATCACGATAAACTCAGAATTTGGAAACTTTTTAAAAGCCATTGACTAAAAAGTCAAGACCTGAGAAACAGACTGAAGGTGACATGTTTTGGGATGAACTGCCCTGCTGTAGCACATTCAACTTCTGTCATTAGGACATTAAGTTCATACCCGGTTTACACAAGTGGCGTGGAGTTAATGAACTTCTGTCAAAGAGAGCAATGTGGTCCTTTTTCACTGATAAGATCAAGACCAATTCCTTTCCCAAGTAGTGTTGAGTAGCAATGAACTTCGTCATCCTTGTGAACAGAGCTTGACAGACATTGTCAGACTTTCACTCCTGAGGTATCATTGTCATTCACTCTGCATTAACCCTGCTAGGAGCTACTGCTGGATTTAGCCTTCAAAGTCTCCTCATTATTTGACAAGTTAGAAGAGGTAGTGGAACTACTAGTAATTGGGGAACTACAACTCTATCCCAGCAAGTGACCTTGTCCCCAAACTAAGCTCTGGCTGGCCCCAGGTAGAATACCTTAATTGGCAGAGTAGTTATTATTGCGGATCTTCAACAGGCGTATTCCAGGAAAGGGATGGGTGAAAATTTCAGCACAATGCAGTGTGGATAAAATGCTGATAATGCCATCTGAGGCTGGCATATCTTGTGCTAGTGTCACTGGCTTTGGATTTATCTCTGTCACTCATTTTTCCATCTAAAAGAACAATTTGATTTAGAGCTTCAAACACTCAAGTCTAGATGAATGAGAAGGGAGCAAATGCAAACCAAGTTTTAAGTGGGAGATCAGGTTCCTCTCTGCCCTCCCGTGTTAAAAATCTGATCCCTAGCATAGAGTCAAATTGATATGAAGTTGATATTCAAATAACTTTGGTATAAACTTTTAATTAGTTTTTCTATTTTCCAGGCCTCTGTGCTCTTTAATACCATCTGAAGCTGGAAACTACAAATAATACAGAGGCTATTTCTTGATTCCTAATAGTTTGTTTTCATGATCAAGTAGATTAAACATTTTAAATCTCACTAGAAAGCTCTGAAAACTAAAAGGTTTGAATACTAACAGAACAATTTTCATAAATACTTTAACCTTGAGATGCCTTGCTACACTAAAAATGTATCAACATGCAGAAGTCTGTTTAGGATTTGTAAGGAACATCTCTTTGGCTATATATATATATATATA
>NW_006160010.1:3594166-3601732 GCF_000334495.1 Tupaia belangeri chinensis
ATTACTGTGCCATAGAATTACTCAACTCAACGGAAGAGCTGCTAGTTTTCTGAAATATTTCTACAGCTTTCTAAGGAAAATGCAATTTATATTATTCTCTGTTATGTACAACTTATTGATCTAAGATTGTAAAGACCTAGTAAAACCTTAGTTTTTTTTTTAATTATTTACATTCTATGCAGCAAAGCCAAAAGTCAGAAGTGAGACTATCACTATAATTCTCTTTATTTGTATGTTGTGTTCAAGCAGTCAATCAAATGAGACAAAGGATAAAAGATAAAAAAATAAACTTATTATTAAAGTATAAGATTATTAAGATAAAGGTACAAGTACGAATCTAACTTATCCAGATCTACTAGATTATTTATAACCTTTCTGTCACTATTATCATATAAATATTGCCAGGGTTAATTTAATTATGAGTAAATGTATATGAGAATCAAAAATTTCTGGCCTTGCATTAAGACTCATGTGTTACATATTTGAAATCTAATTCCAAACTTAATAAAGAAATGCTTAGTCTTTGATAGCTTCTATAACTGGCTCTCATGCATGAAAATGTTCATTAAATTCATGTTTATTCTCATCTCTTTTGCATTAATAGTATAAATCGTAGACTTTTCCAGGTGCAGAGGGAAAAAAGTATCAGTCTTTGAGATGCCCAAGAAAACTTCAGTTCTGGGGATAGTGACTGTGATGTTAACAAACCATAGGAAACCTGGGTAGTCAGGGAGATTTGAGTGGCCAACAGTGCCTATTCGCCCAAGACTAAAATGGATTCTTGGGACACAGGAGTTTAAGTACTTAGTGTAAAACTGGGACTGCCCTGAGAAAATCCGGATGTGCTGCTCACCTTCAGAGAGAGAGCACCATAACTAAATTCATATAGATCCTCTGTTCCTCTCACCCTCTGCTATTTCCCATCCTTCTCCCACACTGTTTTCAGTATCCACAAGTGTTCTCCATGCTTTTATATCTTCCAATCTTCAGTTTCTGCTATAGAGTGCAGACATTTGATATATATTAAGTGGGGACATACCATGTCCCATAGTTTGACTCTTTCATAGTCTGGCTTTGCTTAGCAGTAAATCACACATATTCTTCCACTTTCTATCAAAAGCAAGGGCCTTCTTTTTTATGGCTCAGTAGTATTCCATGGGGAATATGTGCCATGCTCTTTCATAGATTATGTCTATTACACTTTCCTTCAGTAAAATTGTAGTCCAGCCAAAAGCTGCTCTTCAGCTTAGGGAGACAAAGAATGCAATGGGGAATTTTTCACAGTGTTGGTTTTAAGAATATTAAAAAATTAGAAATAGGAGGATCTCTTCAATGACCTTTTATATGTGTTTTCTATGCATTTCCGAACTCCTGTTCTTATACATTGCCAAGTTTTCATTACAAATACAAACAATATTGCTGAAACAAAAGAACAGTGTTTTATAAAATAGTAGTAAGCCAAATATAGTTGTACATATTCTATGTTTTTTTCATCTCAATAAAACACAATGGTTAGCAATATTATTGACTTTAAAAGTCTCTTAAGATTCTATTTTTCCTCATTGCCATCAACTAAAGGGATCATCCGTAAGAATCTAATGCAATGATGTGGCCTGAACCCATAAACAAGAGAGCATGCGAATGTTTCAGGAAACGGATGAAAGACCGATAAGTATAAGAGTTTAGGCAGACCATCTTATTATTTTTTTTTTCCTGTAGTCTTTCTAAAGTAGCTGAGATCCACAGCTATAGCCGTGCTAAATTAAACATTTCAGCCCAGCTTACTAGCACCACAATACACAGGTAGAAGTAATAAGTAATAATGAGTTTTGGGCCATTGAACACTGTGAATTTTCCCAGTGTACTGCAATTATAGAAACATCTGTGCTAAATAAGTTCCTACTGAAAGCTAGGAGTGTTTAATAATCCTCACGATTTCTCATTATCAACCCTAATAGAAGAGAGAGTAAACTCTGCAAAAGTTTACCATTTTCAAAGAAAATTGCCAGGAATGTGATCATTTCTGGTAGCACATTTCCCTGGATGATAAAAACACCAGAGACAAATTCCTTGGAAGAGAACATCAAACAGCAGCTTTAATAACATGTACCATAGCACAAGGCAAATTATGCCACTTTCAACAGCCAGGCCATTCTAGATAGAGTATCCCCTGTGCTTGAACCTGACAACCAGGAGATTGATGATGCTCCATGACTTTCTCCATTGCTTCTGACAAAAGAATAGTTGCCTAAAAATACGTGCAACTTTCCTCTGACCTGTCCTAACCACCAAGGCCCCACTTGAAAAAGCTCCACACCAGCTGATTGCTTCCCACAGGACTCATTCCAAAACAAATCTAGATTTCAGGGACAGGACTTGAATATTAACAACTAAGGGTCAGTTATTGTTACTGAAGGGGGTGTCACTCCTCTAGAGAAACGTGACTTAGGCATGCGTGTCAATGGTTGAATAGGTGATTCTTTAATTAGTTTGGAAACCACATAAGAGAAATTACTTCGGAAGAAGGTAGCACACAAGAGTCAATGAATGTCCATAGCTAGAACTAGTTTATGAAGAAAAGCTGACAGAGCCTATCACAGTGTACGGCTGCTTCATTATTAGCAAGGAGGGGAAGTGACTTGTGTCCAACTCTGTCAAAATAATAGCTGTCTTGCATTTTATGACCGATGCAATGCCCTCACAAACACCAGACAAGATATTGAAACCTTTACAACATGATGAAGGTGCTTTGAAACTATGATGATTAATTTCATGTATCAACTTGGCTGGGCCACTGTGACCAGGTATGTGGTCGAGTAGTATTCTGGATTTCTGTGAGGGCACTTTTGTATGAGATCAACATTTTAACCGGTAAATTTTTGAGTAAAGAAAATTGCCCTTTCTAATGTGGATGATCCTTATCAAATCAGTTGAAGGCCTAAATAAAACAAAAGGCTAACCTCCCCCAAGCAAGAAGAAACTCAGTCGCTAGCTGCTTTCAGTCTTCATCTGCAGCATCAGTTCTTCCCTGGGTCTCCAACTTAACTAGCCCATCCTGCAAAGCTCCATAATCGCATGTATTATTTCCTTAAAGTATGTTTCTTTCTGTTGATTCTGTTTCCCCAGAGAACCCAAATACTGAAAAAAAAATCAATATTCTGCTTCTAACCGATCCTTCTGTATTTTTCTGCCAATAAATATTAGTAAGACAAAGGTTGGTGAAATTGTCCAAGCTTGCATAACTAACAAATGACAAAAGCAGAATGCAGGTCTAGATCTGACTCCTCCAGACCCTAAACTCTCCATGTCTGTGATGAAATACCCTGCCAATAAAATAGTAATAGCAAAAGAGATGGTCATTGTTCAAAATGTGTTCAAAGCACAGAATGTATTAGAAGTGTAGCTTTCTATCCTCCATCACTTGTTGCTTACTTTGCCAAGAGGGAGCTCAAGACTGGGATTCAGTCATCCTGCGTGCTCAATCTAGCTTGCTCAACAACTGGACAAATTGCCTCATTCAAAGTATTTATGCTCTTAAGCCATTGCCATACTTACATGCTGAAGGCACACAGCCCTGGACAAATCCCTAAACCTCTCTGGGTGTCAGTTTTACTAACCGTAGCGAGGGGGAGAAACATTCATTCTAAATGATCAATAGGCTTCCTCTGATAGCCCGAATGGTAAGGGAACCTCAGTGTAAATAGGAAAATATTACTTCCTTTAAAAATTCTCTTGAGAACTAAATAAGAATAAATTTGAAAGAACAGGGGAAAATGAAAAGACATTAGGTACATATTTGATATTCTAAAAACGCTTAAGAGAAAATATTGCCTTGTTCAATGTGTGAACACAAGTAATAATTGAAATAATTTTTCGATTCTTACTATTGCTATTCATGAAGCATTTTAACATGGAGGACTGATAAGCTTGATTCAAAGGGGGGTTGTTTGGGTTTGTTTTTGGTTTTTTGTTTTATTTTATTTATTTTTATTGTGTGTGTGTGTGTGTGTGTGTGTGTCTTTTGCTGCTTTCTGGAATAGGCGGCACATGTAAACTCTTGTTATTGCATGTTCATGAAACCCTAGTCTTAGAACAACATGGAATGACCTGCCCATCTGCTGACTTCCTTTATTCACTCCCCTAAATTGCCCCATCAGGTCGTAATTGCCTGTGTCTTTATTTACATGCTTGCCACCCAAACTCCATTCTCCTTTATGAGTAAGTATCATGAGGGCAGAAACGATAGCTTTTCTTCTTCATTATTGACTGCCTGACACAGTACCTAGTAATCAGATAGTGTTCATATTTATGAATGATTTAGAGGTTCAAATTAGTGTTCAAAATGACCCATGTTGGTATTTAAAAGTTATCATGATAGATGATTTCTTGAACATTTTTCTGTGTTGACAATGTCCTAAATGGTTTATAAGCAATATCTTATTGAATCATACTCTATGAGGTAGCAAAATTTAGATAATATTTTAATTCCAAAGTCATTTTACCAAGCATGTTTATCCCACAGTCAGTCTACCTAACATTCAATATGCCAAAACATTGGCACAAAACCCTCTCAAGGGCACAATCTGAAATGTTCAAGCTACATCAGATATTTGTTTTTTTCTGGTTTACCAACATCCATTCCCACTATTTTAGAAAATGAATCTAAAATCCCTCTTGATAAATTAGTCTTTTCTTATTCTCTAATAAGAAGTTTTAATCAGAATATAATTAAAATGCCCTGCTCTCTTTTAGTCAAGGGGAAGTACATAACCCAAGCTCAGCCAGTTGGATTCTGTTTTGTAATCTGTGGCTTGAGGAGAATGAAGCAATGACAAGGGGCCCATGGGAGCAAGATGGTTGCAATCCATACCTTCTAGCAACTGTACACTCTCAAAGTCAGTAGACCCTTGTACCAGAACCCCAGAAATTATCCCCTCTCCTTTCTAAATCTAATTCTCCAACTTCTTTTCCACTGTCAGAACTACCCCAATATTTTCCCCTTAAAACTTCTATTTTGTTAGGAAAAGTCAGTTCCATTGCTTACAGCCATAAACTCCTAATTAATATAGAACTTCCTTCCATAGAGAAAAGAATGCTATCTCCCCCAACCCAAGTACATGCTTTCATTTTTGTAGCCCACAAGGTGGGAGCATAATAGACATGCAATTGATAATCTAGAAGTTTGAAGCTCTCCTCATAGGACTTGTTTTCAATCAGGTCTGTGATTAGCATGAAGCAAGCAGGCACCAGGAGCCTAAATATAAGGAGACACACCCTCTCAGGGTCATGCAAGTGCAGGATTAACTCCCCAAAGTGCGTATGTTCTGGAATTTCGTGCTGCACTTGCCTTCTTGCTATTCCAGCCCTATTTTCAAGCTATGGTTAGAGACAGAAGTATGTTTCTTTTATGAAGAAATGTTTCTGGCCATAGGTCAAGGACTACATGTGAACCAGTTGTCTCTGATACTACAATTTCCAGGCTGCAAGATGCAATTGTATTCTGGGGATCTAGAAAATCATCTGCTTTAACAATGTGTGTGTGCATGTGCATGTGTGTGTGTGTGTGTGTGTGTGTGTGTGTGTGTGTACAGAAGGCTTCCAGGGAAACAAGAATTTTGCGGGATTGCTCAATTAATTACTCGGGTTCTATAGATTGCTGTCTCCTACTATAATTAGACAAGGTCCAATTCATACAAGTACCAGCGTATACACTGGCTGGTGCTTTATCACCACAAAATTGAACCGTTCAGAGAAGAATGTGCTTCCCAAGTCACTTCACAACCACAAAACGTTTTAGGAGGAATAACAACCCCTGAGGTCTCACCAAAATCAGGAAGGGAAATGTAGTTGCTCCCTGGAGAACAAATGGTAAATGGAGCAGGAAAGATTTCAACAGGACTTAAGCAGGAACTTCTTAATTAGGAGACTAATAAAATGCAGGAGACTTTTAAGAGAGGTTGTGAGCCCTTGAACTCTTGAGGGCTTTATAAAAAGTATATAAAACCATCTCTCCTGTTGACATTCACTGGCCTTCCTAGGTGATTTTGATCCATGGCTTAAAACTCTCTTCTGGGTGGTTAGCTATCTGCCTAGTGGGGTTCAGAAACATTAATACTAGAAGATATAACTGCATTAAAATTGTGTGCATGTGTGTGTGTGTGTATACACATATTTCCTATAATGTTGACTATAATGTCTGATATTTTTTCCTTGCATGTTGGTGATAATGTCTATTTCATACATTATTGGCTTTTATCTCTACTAAAAGAAATCCTACAGCTGAAATTTGCCATGGATCAACAGAGCACATATGGAAATGAAATATGTAGGTCTTGCATCTGTAATAAATAGTTTTTGAAAGAAGGAGGTCATTTCTTCACTTGGTGCAGGCAGCTGGCACAAGCAGAGTAGGAAAAAAATCAATTTATTTAAATTAGATCTTTTCAAATATGATTGTATCATAATTACAATGATCCTATAGTAAGAGCATGCTTTACACAGCACTCTTAAGTAGAATACACATTTTTTTTTAATTTCAATACCAGTTTTATCCAGAGCTCTTATTTCTATGAAGAACTGATTGCAATCCTTAAGAGAATCACATTCTTTTGACCCCTTTCTGATCCTGTATCTGCTCTTCTTCCTGAATTTCCTTTTTTTATAGTCCCCTTGCTTATCTCCATGGAGCCATCTTTACATCTTTTTTCCTCCACACTTACTCACTTGCCAAGGCTGTTCATTGTTCCCTTATCTCTACCAGTCATCCCTTCTTTCCATTTCTCCAGAAATAGACATCATTACCTCCAACTTGGACAAAGGCAGTAGCCTTCCATTTCCTAGCAATCTTAGTCTTCCTTCAACCTTCTTACCATCTTTTCTTTATGCTCCAAAGCAGTTTATGGCTCCCTATTGCCTTAAAGATTAACCATAAAGCCCTTTAAAAAGCTTTCAAGTACCTCCATGATCTAGTCTTCACTCTTCTTATTTTACCAAATTTACCGTTTAGTCTTTCTATTTATGAACATTGACTACATTAGTAGCCATTTCACCCAAGGGTGTCCCAGAACTTAGGTTTCCAGCAATAATAATAATAGTAATAATTTTTCTTTTTTTCTTTTTTTTTTTGGAGAGGTTTTTTGCTATAGGGTGCATGCGCTCGCCAGATAGACAGAGAGAGACATAGAGACAGAAAGAGAGAAATCACCCCCCAGGGGGGATGGTCACGCCACAATCCCTTCTCCTCCATTCTCCTCTCGGGATCTTGGGCATGCACGCATACACGCCCGGCGTGAGTTTTAAGTCACTGGGTCCGGGACGCAAACTGCGGTCGACTACGTGGGAGTCCAGCAACATAGCCATTACGCTAACTGCTGGTTCCCAATAATAATTTTTCAAAGTGTCCATTATATTAAAAATGATCTTCAATGTTCCAATTGATAAAAACTTCGTCCCACTCATTTCTGTATGCCAGGCCTGTCAAAATCTAAGGAGTTTACCGTGAGCTGCGATTATAACCCATCAGTGCCTTTTCATGAAAACCAAATCAGAAAAAAAAAAAAAAAAAAA
>NW_006160010.1:3601765-3619351 GCF_000334495.1 Tupaia belangeri chinensis
GAAAGCGAGAAATCCCCCCCAGGGGGGATGGTCACGCCACAATCCCTTCTCCTCCATTCTCCTCTCGGGATCTTGGGCATGCACGCATACACGCCCGGCGTGAGTTTTAAGCCACTGGGTCCGGGACGCAAACTGCGGTCGACTACGTGGGAGTCCAGCAACATAGCCATTACGCTAACTGCTGGTTCCCAATAATAATTTTTCAAAGTGTCCATTATATTAAAAATGATCTTCAATGTTCCAATTGATAAAAACTTCGTCCCACTCATTTCTGTATGCCAGGCCTGTCAAAATCTAAGGAGTTTACCGTGAGCTGCGATTATAACCCATCAGTGCCTTTTCATGAAAACCAAATCAGAAAAAAAAAAAAAAAAAAAAATACAGACCAAAAATCAAATAAAACAATTTAAAAAAAGACACAGTTTCTTAAATTCCATCAAATTCTTCTTTTTTTTTTTTTTTTGAGAGGATTTTGCTATAGGGCGCGTGTGCTCACCTGGCAGATGGAGAGAGACAGAGAGACAGAAAGCGAGAAATCACCCCCCAGGCTCTTCTCCTCCATTCTCCTCTCGGGATCTTGGCACGCATGCACACGCGCCCGGTGTGAGTTTTAAGCCACAGGGTCCGGGACGCGAACCGCGGTCGACTACATGGAAGTCCAGCGACATAACCATTATGCTAACTGCTGGTTCCCTTAATCCTCAAGTTTTAAATTATATGTTTTCGTTTTGGGTGGAATTGTAATTTAAAAGGTAATGCAGAATTTTATCTGTCTTTTTAGAAAAGAACTTATTTGAAGAGTCTTCTACAGTTTCAAACATTTCCCACAAAAACCTTATCTTACTTTTTTTTTTTTTTTAAATTTTTGCCGAAGAGCATGTGTATTCACCAGAGAGAAAGAGAAAGCAAGAAAGCACACCACATGGGACACGGTCATGCCATAATCCCTTCTTCTCCCTTTCTTCTTCCTTTTGTAATTTTGGGCATGTATCTGCAAGCACCAGATTTGAACCCTACACTCAGCCATGCAAGATCTAATCACCTTCATCATCACACTATGATGCTGGCCCTTATCTTACATTTTTAATAATTGTATAATATTGTTCTAAAATAAATATTATCACTTGTAAACTCTTAAGCCAGTTGTTCTTGGATACAAAAGAAGGTAAAATCATCTCTTCTCTGCACTGCTCCTAGGTTAAGGTCCAAAATGCAGCACAGTGCCCTCCCAGTATGGTCAGCCTCTGCTTACCTTTCCATCTTCTCAAAGCTCTTTTTGGGTGGTTCTCTGAATTCCACCCAACCCTGTCTTTTTTTTTTTTTTAATTGCATAAACATGCCACTTCTGAGACTAGCAGTAGCATAATGGTTATGTCATTGGATTCTAATGTAGTCGACTACAGTTTGAGTCTCAGACCTTGCGGCTTAAAACTCACTCCAGACACACGTGCATGCTTGCCTAAAATCCCAAGAGGAGAATGGAAGAGAAAGGATTCCAGCATGGGCATCACCCTGGGGGGTGATTTCTTGCTTTCTGTCTTTCTGTCTCTTTTTGTCTCTCTCTGTCTCTCTGGCAATCACACCCATCCTACAGCAAAAATCTCCCTAAAAACAAACAAACAAAAAACCATGCCATTTCTTCCTGTAATGTGGCCTTTGTTTGCATTCTACCTATTGTCTAGACTTCCCTTTTGCTTAGTGAACCCTACTGAACCTTCAGTATTAATTAAAATGTTATTTCCACACAAAAGCTTTCTTACACCACTCCTCAGGGTGTCAAATTACTCTAAAATACACTTTCATAAAACATATCACCTAATAATACTTATCACAGCTTTTATTTATACACATCGGTATAATCAGTTGGTTAATGGTTTTTCTCCCCAACTAAAGTCCTACGAAGCAAAGAAAGTCAGACTATGAAAGACAGGCTTTCTATATCCCCACTTAGTATTTATGGATATCTGCATAGTACAGCAGAAACTAGAAGATTGAAAAGTATAATAGCAGGGAAGTCACCTGTAGATACTAGAAGGGGATAGGTAAGAGGGGATGGGAGCGACAGTATTAGAGGGAAAAATAAAAACATATAATAGAAAGAAAAATGAAAAGTTATCCATTGATGATAGTGTGTGTGTTAAGTCTTTGATTTAACTAGTATACAGAATATTCATGCTTTGAAAAACCATGTTGTACACTGTAAAGATGTACAGTGATTAAATGTAAATTTAAAATACATTTTTTAAAAAGAAAATAGTTGTGGCATATCTACACTATGAATACTATTCAGACATAAAAAAAAAACAATGAGACCCTGACATTTGATACAAGGGGAGCAAAGAAGGAAGATTTACTTGCTAAGCAAAGCAAGTAAGACTATGAAAGAGAGGTATTGTATGTCTCTACTCAATATACACGGAATGTCTGCACCCTATGGCAGAAACCCAAAGACTGGAAAGTATAAAAGCAGGGGTAGTTGGGGTGGGATGGCAACTCTAGATACTAGAAACAGTATAGCAGGGAAAAGTGAGGAGCAGGAAGGGAGAATCAGGAAGAAAGTACATTTAACAGACTCAAAAATGAAAAGGTATCTGTTGATACTAATGTGTATGGTAATGTATTGAACTGGACTAATACACAGTGTATTCACACTGGGAAAAATCATCATATACACTGTAAGGATGTACTATGATTAAATACAAATTTGCATGTGTGTATATATATGTGTATATATATATACTTATTTTCTGTCCCTGTGCCCAGCACATAGTGAATACTCAGTAAATGTTTGTCAAATAAATGAAAGAAAGGTACTTCACAACAATATGTCTCATTTTCTCATCTCTAGAAAGAAGTCAAACAAAGAGATCTCAAATCATCAATATGGGTTATAAAATTCCCTGATTTTGATTAAACCCTATAAATACTTCATGTTGTGCATGGGTTAAACATGTTCAAATAGAAATTCAGGACACTCACTGAGGTTTATGCCTAAAGTCAGACATGGGTTCTTGTGTATGTATATATCAGCTGTGCTTGCTATTGCAAATATTTAGACAAATTAAGTTCATTAGCAAATCAATTAAATGGGGGGGAAAGGTGTAGAAAGCAATCATGGATACCAGAGACAGTGGGAGGAGGGTTGGACAGGGCAGAGAGTTAGTGATAGGGAATCAAGAATGGCAAAAAAAAAAAAAAAAAAACGCAAAATATACAAGATTTAAGAAATGAAAAATTGTTTGTTGATAACATGTATGTTGATGTGCTTGATTGAGCCCACAGACAGTGTATTTTGGATGAAAAATTCATTTTGTATACTGTAATGATGTATAGCATATTAATGTTAAAAAAAGAAAAATAAATTTAAAAAAAAAGGAAAAAGAAAAAAAAAAAGAAATTCAGGACAAACCACTCAAGAAACATGATTATTTAGCCAGTGGATTCTATAGGTCAATAAAAACTTTAAAATTAATGAAATATTGTCATCCAAATTATGACTAGTTCTCCACTTCCACTGATATAGATTAAAGAAACATTCTTTACCCTCAAGTAAGAGCATTTAAGTTCATTTAAAATCACTGTATGAGTGATTATTAACACCATGAACTTCTTTGGGAGGGGTAGGGCCAAAATTAGCAATGTTACGGGGTAAGTTAATTTTTACCTCTAAACACTGCCTTTTATCTTCCACTTTTCAGGTCTGAGGGCAATGCATACCCCCCACTACCTGCTCTTCATTGTTTATCACTTCCTTCTCTTCATTGTTTACCACTCATCAGAGTATCCCTCCTCAATAGGACCTGCTTAATACCCTACACACACACACACACACACACACACACACACACACACTGCGATGAATCACTGTCTTGTACTTCTCCACTAAAACTTACCTGCCCTTGCTTCTATTTCTTCACAGCCCTGATCTTTACTGGGTGTCAATGGTTGTAATGGGTTATTAACAAGAAAACTCATTCATTCTAATATGTTATATAGTTAATTAATGTTACCTCCCTCAAGATAATAGGGCATATGTCCTCTTAAAGGCTTTTAAGAAATGACAGTAATGGTGGAAATTTCAGGCACCACTGCAGACTGATGAGGGAGATGGATTTTAAAGCGTGGGGGCCTCTCATTGATCCTCAAATTATTCAATGTAGGCAGCTGCTGACTCTGCCCATGAGTAAGCCAGCATCTCTCTAGAGAACTTTATAAACAGCATGCATTTCTCTATTTGACATAGGTGAAGCATAGTTCTCCCTGCAAATAACCTTTTTAAGGTATCATCTGTTTACGAAGCTGCAGTTTGGATGTTCTCAAGACCAGGATGATACCCCTTGATCTGAGATTAAACAGGTCAGCTTGCCCTAGGAGAGAGATGAATTTGAAGGTGTCTTTAAGTAGCCAGCTGATTTATTTATCATTTTCATTTCAGATTCCAATTCAAGCTGTACACTTCTTTAGAAACGGAAGAAAAAGCTGAGATTCCACTGTGTGCCCTGCTCCCCCAGTGCATAGTTTTTCCCTCCATCTGTGAGTCGCCTGTTGATATCAGGGAGAGTCACCACGTGCAGGGAGGGGAGACACATTCCAGGAGAGGGAAGCCCATTATGTAGTTGAGAGCTAATTTTGCTTAATCTTCTTGATCTTCATAAAGAGCATTCTGAGACCCCACAGGATTTAAACGAAAAGATAAAGATGAAGAGGGAGTGCTCAAGCAGAGCCAGTGTAATACTTATTTATTAATGTCGTCCATCACACTGTGTTTACAGGCCTAACCAAAATTTAAAACTGTCTGATTGAGAGCAGAAGAGGAAAACCGATTGCTGCATGGAAACAAGACACTCGCTTCATCCCTACTTACTCACAGAAAATGAAATAATATAAGCACCATATTAAAGACGTGTTTCCATTTAAATGAAAAGAATGATAAGTAAAAACATAAATCTGTGACCCTGGGTTTATCCTTAAATGGAAAACTCATCTTGAGGAAGAAACTCTCCATGTTCGATAGCAAGATTAATATTAAAAGACTCTCATTTGTCACTGACTGACTCCAGTACTTTCTGGGGAAGGAGGGACCTAGAAGAGGGGTGAAGAAGAAAGGCTCACGGCTTAATGAGACCAGCTTTGAAAACAGAGACATCAAATCAGAAGCTCGGCTTTGGAAAATACCTTCAAGGCCTCCACTCACACAAGAGACAGCACCCGTTGTGCTTGAACTCTTCCACCGACAGGAAACTCATCACCCCTCAGGCAGCCCATTCTAGTTTTGGATAGCTTATCATATATTAGAAACTTATTCCTTGTACTATTCTGAAATCTGGGTTCTCGTAATTTTCCTGTAGTGCTCCTATTCTGTCCCTTGGAGCCGGTCACACAGAATAAATTGAATGTGTCTTGCACAGTATGGGCCTTCAAATATTGGAAGATAGTTTTCTTTGAACACCACCACGATCTGCTTCCTCTTTGCCTTAATCTGCAGCTTAATGACACAACTATGGTACCATTGATGAAAATTCCCTAGACTTCCTAAAGCCTCCATCCTTTGAGGGACTATGTAATAAAGTCATAGTATTTTTCCACTGAATTTTTGAAATTTGCCCTCTCTTTTTGGATAATTCGTTTATCTTCTTGGGCTAACATTGTTTTGGAGACTATTAAATGAAAAGGTATTTCTCTGAAGGAGAGAATCAATGAGGTCATTAAGAATCTTTTAATCCTTGGGACCAGCAGTTAGCATAATGGCTATGTCGCTGGACTACCATGTAGTCGACTGTGGTTCAAGTCCCAGACCCAGTGACTTAAACTCACACCAGGTGTGTGTGTGCGTGTGTGTGCCCAAAATCCCGAGAGGAGAATAGAGGAGAAGGGATTGTGGCATGGCCATCCCCCCTGAGGGATGATTTCTTGCTTTGTCTCTCTGTCTCTCTGTCTTTCTGGTGAGCGCACGTGCCTTGTGGCAAAAAATTCTCCAAAAAAAAAAAAAAAGAATCTTTTTATCCTCTATAGTACTAGTATGAAGAATTTATACATATTGAGTTTGAAATGCATTGGATGAATAAAAAATGAATGAAAAATCCTGGTATTCTAATATTTGCATAGTTCTTGATACCTTACAAAGAAAATTAATCCATTTGTTGAGTGTCGCAATAAATTTAAGGATGTCTGTGGAGGATATATTATTATCCCTATCTTATAAATGAGAAAATTACAACTCAGAAATAAATACATTTTGAATAACAGTCCTTTATTGGGATGAAAGCTACATTACTCTATATTACTACAGCATAGCAGAGGTCTCCAACCTCCAGGCCATGGACTGGCACAGCAGGAGGTGAGTGGCAAGCAGGAACAAAGCTTCATCAGTATTTACAGCCACTCCCCATCGTTCCCATTACCACCTGAGCTCCTCCTCTTGCACATCAGTGGCAGCATGAAGTACTCGTAGGAGCCCCCAGATGGAACTGTCTGGTTGCAGGAAAATAAGCTCAGGGCTCCCACTGATTCTGTGTTATAATGAGTTGCATAATTATTTCATTATGTAATATAATAGAATAACAATAGAATAAAGTACACAATAAATGCAATGTACTTTAATTATTCCAAAACCACCGCATCCCCATCCCCTACCCCTACCCAGTCCATGGAAAAATTGTCTTCCACAAAACCAGTCCCTGGTGCCAAGAAGGTTGGAGATAGCTAATTTATAGGGTCTCAAAAGAACAAGATTTCCATAAAATATATTTGTATTATAGACAAGTCAACTAATTTTTAGTGTAATATAATGCATTTCTTGAGACCAGTAAGCAGTGTAGTGGTTAAGGTACTGGACTCCCACATGGCCAACTGCAATTCAAGTCTCAGATTCAGCAGTTTAAGACTTACCCAGGTGCTTATGAGTAAGTGTCCAAAATCCCAGGAGGAGAAAGGAGAAGGAACTGCGGCATGGATATCCCCCTGGGGAGTGATTTATTTCTTTCTCTGTCTCACTTGGTCTCTTTCTGTCAAGTGAATACACTCTATAGAAAAAACCTTAAATAATAATAATAAGGATAATAATACATTTCTTAACTAGGCAGACTATACCCTAAAATACTTTTTCTGATGTAATGAAAAAGCCCCAATGACAAACTATGCCTGCATTGAGACCACCTATATTTTAAATCACAAAATACTTAATAATTAACATTACATTTATATTAAGAAAACTACTCTTTAGATGACCTATGAGAAGGAAGAAAAATGCGATTTTATGAATCTTCTGAATAAAAATATATTGACATTCTATTGTATCCAGAGTAATGTCAAGCACTAAAGAAGATCCCAAGGAACAAAAGATAGGGCCCAAGCCCACAGGGAAAGAAAGTATAATAGACATGTGAAATAAAGAAAGAATAAAAGCAAATGAATGCTAATGTGGCAAAGATAGGCTATCCTGAGAAAACCCTAAAGGAATTAGATTAGAAGACAGAGGCTAAGTACATTTCAGGAAATCCGTATCCATTGGTTGGCCTTAGATAAACTATGTAAGGAGATTGTTCCCATCTCATCTCTTTCAGGCAACCTTGATCATAACTAACACCATGCCACCTACAGTCCATTCCTGGAAGACAATAAAGGAAAGAATAATTATGTCACAGAGGCAGAGACTTCTTTCAATACTTTCCCTAGGAGATTTAGAAACTTATTAATGTATCTATCAAATTACTGTAAAAGGAGTTCTCATCATGTCAAATTTGCAGAATCCACTAGAAGGAAGCATTTTAGAGATGACCAGGAAAAGTTCTCACTACCAGCCACCCTGGTCCACTCAATGTCCATGCTTCTCTTCCAGTCCTGGGGCATTAACTGCCCTTTCAGCAATCTGCCCCCGCTGCCACTTTTCTAATCTCATCTGTGCATCTTCCCCAAAATGGGGAAGAAATCCTCTCCTGACTGTGCTCAGGTACAAAGAAACACCTCCAGGACCCTATACCCCATCCAACCACTCTCTCAATTAAATGGCCCCAATGATGGAAGTACTTGTGAGGGCCTCCCACCACTTAGTTATCCTTTGACTTGCTACTCCTACTTTTTGGCTTTCATTTCCTGTTTCATGATCACAAACCCTTTAGCTTTTAGTCATTATCATGTTCATTTTATAATTCTTAAACTCTATTTGTGCTTTTCTCTATATCTCTGTAAAATTGTTCTGATTCTAACTTGAAATTCAAATATGGACCTAGTGTATCCTTAAAAATCCCTACTGGTACTATTTATTCTTGATGAATTTTTTTTTTCATACCTACAAATAAAAGGATTTTCATAGTTTTCCCCAACACTCCACAAATATTTTATGAGGAATGCATGCCAAAATGAGACTCTCACTCTGGTAAACAGTGTCTTGGCATACGTGCCACCAAAGCATTTGCAGACTGATAATATCTGTTAGATAGCCAGAGCATGGTGGACTGATTGCTGCAGCTGTTGGGAGAGGGGAGGGAATTTTAGGCTTAATCCCAACTCCCCTGCATACATTCTTTGTTGCTAGACAAGCTAGCAAACCTCATGTGACATTATGGTATTACAAAATTGTGATCTTGACACCGTTTCTAGAACAACAGAATTTTAAACGTTAAAAAAAAATGCAGTGAGTGCTATCATCATGAAATGATGAACTTTTGTGCAACCGTCACACAATATAGTAAAATCATAGTCGGATTAAATGAACGTCACTTCAAATTTACAATATTCAAAAAAAAATCACTAAATATGTCTTATTGAACCATGTCTTAAAGCCCCGAAGTATATAGTTCTAGGATGGATTATATGATGTACAATGGTCTCTTCAAAGATTGTTTAAAATTATGAAATTATGTTCCCCAGTATTTCAGGAGCTTACGTCCTTGTTCTCAACTCATTTTCACTCAGATCTATAAGGGTGGACTGCAGACCTCAACAGAGTCTATGAAACTCTAAAGCAGATGAATCCCCATCTGCTGAGGTCTTTGAACAGTTTCTTACATGTGGATTTCACAGCTATATTACAGTAATTTCTCCCAAGAGCTCATATTTGATTCTAGCCCTTCAGTTGTCCACCTCTGATGATGAAGATTCCCATTCTATTCCAGAAACCCTTCGCGGATCTTTGAACCCTATATTCCTTTAGGTACCACCTTTTCTGAGTCTGTATATTCCTACACCAGAAATATTTTATAATTCCCAGAACACCCAATTACTCTAGAGGAATATCCTTAAAGATCTCCTAGAAACTTTGTGTCTCTTTCTGCTCACCCTTATAGTAGCCTGTCAAGTTCTTAGGTCTCAGGGGGGTGGGGGGGAATATCAGAAACCAATGCACAATGCTAATAACTGTGAGATAACTAAATAGATATAAATGTTTCACAAAGGTGTTCCACAAGAAGAGGTCTATTAAGTAGATGTGCGAATCTGGAGAAAGAGAAAGAGTAATTCTGTTTAATAAGATGTTTCCAGCATTATCTTACTAATTTGCTGAGGAGCAGGTACAGGCCATACAGCACTTATAAAGTAATTAGAACTCCCCGATAATTGTTTTTTTAATTAACAACAAATTCAAAGGGAAAAAAAAAAAACTGCTATTCATTCCCACTCCTCTTCTGGATTAATTGTGTTAGATTCAGGAAAAGTAGTTTATGCACAAGAGATTTTTCCTCTCCAAATTACAGGGTGAAGATGAGCAGATTGGATACTCTTATGTCATTTATGAAGCCAAGAAAGACTCCTTTATTTCTACTCTTTTTAATGTTCCAAGAAAACCCACTGATCATTTCTGACAAGCTTTTGGTCCCTTATCAGGGAAGAGAAGATCTCAGTACAAACACTTATGTTCCCCTTAGCCCTTAACACAGTGTTCTACCCTCAATAATAGAAGGTTACTGAGTCACATAAGTCCAACAAAGAGAACGCTGATCATCAGCAGTGATGACGAAGACATCAGCATAGATATAATGAGGGCTGCCCGGTCTACAGAAAGCAAACAAGAATATTACTGTGATAAATCCAGACGCTTCATATTGTAAGCAAATGACTGATCTCTTAGCCAGAATTGGCCCCCCGTGTTCAGCCTTCTATTTTATTTCAGATCAGTGGTTCTGCCTTCTCCTCTGTTCCTCCAAACTGAGATCAAATATCCGTTCCAGTGAAGGAAAAATGCTGATGGATTTCCCACTGAAATTAAGCCCATCCTTTCTGTAGGAATCTTACCAAATTTTGAAGCTTACAATTTAAAATTTCAGCCTACTACTAGAAACTAATTCTCTTTTCTGAAAATTTCACCTGTTACTGGTCTTGACAGTGCCTCCATGTAAGTTTTTATTCTCTGTATTCTAGAATGAAAAAGGATGCCCTTTTTTTTTTCATTCTCTTTTTTGCCTAGGAATTGAGATTATGCTTTGAGGTAGGATGAAAGGCTTAAGAAAGACCCCAATTTGTTGCATACATATAAAAGGCAATTTGGGAAAATGCCCTAAATGCATCATTTCTTGCCTCTTTCATGGCCACTGAAAGAGAGAGAAGCATAGTGTCATACTGGCAACTAATCATTCAGAAACTAAAACAATATTTGTAACTGGGCTACCATACATTCTCATTTGTCCTTGAACAGCCTTGGCTGAAATGCCCTTTTTCACCTTCAGAAGTGTCCCAGTTTAGACAATAAATTTTATGGTGACCCTATTTATAACCAAGTTGAAAGAGAAAATTCTTCAAGCTTCTTAAAGTGATTTTCCAGGTCAATATGAGGCTTCTACTGCTACTCAACCTCAAAGAGAAAAATACTTCAAAGATTAGGGTCTGGTTATATCTATCTTTCCTTGAGTTTTCACCTAAATAATATAATCTTTATATCTTCATAATTAGATGTAAAAGTCTTCCCGTATGACAAAAGATAGACTAACTTGTTTAAGTGTTCAATATAACTAAAATTAAGAGAGATTAAAACTCACAAGACATCTCACCTGTTTCCACCAATATTTAAAGACCCCAAAGACTTAGAGAAATGGCTCATATTCATTTATTAATTCAATAGACATTTTATAAGTATGAGGGACTGTGCTTAGTGCCATGGCATAGAAATTCAACCAGACACAGACTTTGGTCTCATGGATGTTATAGTCTATCAGAAAAGATAAGAAGCAACTGTGATAATTATACCTGAGATGGGAGACCATGCAGTACTATGTCTAGCGGAGGGAAGCTGATACTCCTACTGGGGGACATGGAATGTATATTCATGTAACCATTCTGATTGTTAAAATTTTGAAATACTTTCCAATCAGTTGATACAAAGAAATTCTCCACTTATTTATGCTACAAATCATCTTATGATGCCCTAAGAGCCACAGCAGCAGCTAAAAATGTTTAGGAGCTGGTGAGGTTAAGGTGACCCAAAAACTGCTGAGTAAACAGAGGCAGCCGCCATGGCAGTGGTGAAGATGGAAGCTGGAAAGGTGAAGGAAACATCCACTTCTCAGAACAGCTCTGTGTTGACAGACTTGCAGAGCTGTGGCATTGGTACCCACATTGTCAGAAAGGGAATGGGAGCAGGATCCCAAGATCAGATCACACGAGAAGTGCTGGTTGGTTTTCAGATGCATACATGGCCATAAAATATGGACAACATACCCAATACTTCCACTGCAGCAAAACACCAGGCTCCCAGGGATCTGAAGAATGCCATTTTATTCCCTGTAGAAACACATGGATATGATTACAATATAACATTATTCTTTTGATTTTTATTAATGGTCAGTATAAGAAATTACCACAATGAATACATGTTTTTCATCTTTTCTAAACGCCACTATTAAAAATACTTTCTTTTATCATGGTAATCCATGGTTAGATTCCTGTTTATGTCTGAGAACATTTTCTTCTTACCAGTCTGTATATATTCCATTATTAGAAAATAAATACTACATGACCCATGGAATTTCTTTACTGGCCTTTGTGACCTGCACAGGAACTATCTTTAATGTGCAATTGTAGAAAATATCCCTATCTTTGATTTCAGATTCAGGGATCTCTACTCCTTTACACAGCCCTTAATATTTTAGCCTTATGCTAATATCTTACTACATATCTGTAACCCATGTCAAACCTTTCTAAAACAGGAAAGCTGTCTAACGCATCAGATATATTTATGTATATAGTACATAAAAATATTAAATCTTTTTTCATCTTAGAAGGAATTTTCATGAAAGTGCAAAAGACATGAAGCACTCACCAATACTCTTCCTCCCTACTGGATCGTCTCACAACTCCACCCTTCCTTGGGAGCTTTCCACAGATCTTGCCACGTATCTGCTGAATAGCAGAATAAATGAATAATACATTGAGAGGATTATTCTCAAGACTACAATGAAGGTAAAATGCTACCACAAATGATGTCAAAATCTCTTCATTTTCCCCACTAGATGTGTTAACAAATATTGTGAACGTGAATTAGTCATCATCTCTGACCAGGAAATCTGTTTTGATTATTTAGGAATTTCATGGCATTAGAAATAGCAAGGATTTGAACTGAAATGCAACTTCAAGAAAATCCTGCCTGCTACTATAAAGCAGAACTTTCCATTTAGCAGGCGAATACTCCATGTATCTGCATTTCAAGGAGCCTGTTCTTTTCAGTTTCCAGGGTAGAGGTCCCCCCTTTGGAACTACAGCAAATTAAGAGGTGTGTGATTCTTGGAGCTTTGTCTCTTTTACATTAATAAAGACTAATCATGTTTAAACATGTTAGCACAGCAAGTTCAGGGATGTGGGGTAGGTTGCAGCTCTAAAGTGAAATTAACAGTGCGAAGGAAGCAATGTGAAACATCGTGGAGAGAAATTGATTGAAAATGAAAATGAGATGTCTTTTGAAGAAGATGGCCTATAAACCTGACAGGTTGAACCAAAAAAAGAAGGTTAAAAAATATCATCAGAAAAAGCTGGCCTCTGTGAGATTAAAATAACTCCTTGGTCACTCACTAGAAAGCAACTGCATTAAAAGAGAAAAAGTCATGCCCATCATATGCATATTGCACAGAAGATAGCTTTTAAGAAACGAGTCACAAGCAGAAAATTCCGTGTACAAGAAAACAAATCAAGGGGGGAAAAATAAACTGATTCTTTAAAACCAGCAAAAATTTCTTCTCTCTTTCCTCTCTCTCTTTCTTTCTCCCAAAAACATACACACGCAGTTCCTACCTTCTCCCTTCATCTTTGAAATTCTTTTTATTTGAATCTGAACTGACCTTTCTGGTCACTCTGACTGAACCCTGCTAATATCACACATGCACTGACACCTCTCCCCCCCATTAGCCATGAAGCTCAGTTCCCTCTCCTATAACTGCTTGTATAAAACATTCACATTTACAACTTGTTTTACTCACTCGCCAGGGTGGTGTGTGCTGGCCTACATCCCTGGGGATCACTCAGGAGGATTAAGGCATCACCGTGGGGTGCTGAGTACTCTGTGTTCATGGTGAGAACAGCCATGTGCCCTGTATTAAGACATGGAGGCTCTAATCTACCTCCTCTCTGAGAGGGACAGACACACATGCACATAGTAAATCAGGATACAAGGAGCCACACAACACTTGCTGAGCATTGTGAGTTGTTAACAAGCTGCCCAGAGAGTGAGAATCTCTGCCTTAGGGTAAGTTGTCCTCACAAATAAGGACTCAGGAACTCTACGGGCCGTATTCATTTTGCCGCCATTTATTTGTGCTGGGTAGGATTTCATTATTTATTTTTCTTCTCTTGTATACAACTACAGATCACTCATCAGGGGCCATTTTGCATTAATATAAATTTCTGCCATGGTACAACTATTTCAGGTAAATCAGTCACAATGATGACTGAGGAAGAAGAAGAAGAGAAAAATATATTGATAATTTAATGCTCACTATGTACTAAGGGCTTTCTGTGAATTGTCCCATTGGAGACTCCTGCCTTGAAGCCGAGATTATTTGTATCCCCACTTTATAAATGCATGACTAACTGAGAGAAAGAACTAAACTCTGTGCTTTTGTGACTTTAAAGTGTAGCCATGGAGAGTTAGGGCTGCGTTTACCCAAAAGTAAGCGTGTATAGCTCATCGATGGCTTTTTTGTAGCTCTCTTACCCCAAAGCAACGTCTCAGGAACACACTCACCCACATGACTCTTCCTAGCAATGCAGGTACTTACTTCCCTCCATTTAATTGATCATCTTTATTAACAGAAGGAAATGGATAATTAAATAATCAGGCAAGACATCCATTAATGTAGATATGCATGTAGCTAAGTGTTCGATTTATTTAAGAATGTCTGTAAAAGTGTTACGTATTGTCAAAATATTGTATATGGTAAGTAATACCACCTTAAGCTAGGGTGTATTTCTTACCTCAGGGGTCTGCTGATGAAGTCACTTATCTAATGGGGGAACAGAGCTCCCAGCACTCTTAAAGGATGGATCAGTGACACCAGGGAAGATGGGTATTAAGTGAGAGGGAAAGGCATATCCTAGTTTCTTTTCATCCCCCTTCTCCCCCTACTCATGGAACAGTTGACAAGCTGAATAGCTTGTGTGGGTGAGTTCATCAGTAGGAGTGAGTGGAGGAGGCTAAGGCAGACAGTTCTCCCAAATTAGCCCACTGCCAGTCTTGGTTCGCCGGCACTTTGACACCAACGTTGGGACGCAAGCTTTATTGCAGTGGCACTTTGGCAGGATACCATTTCACAAGGAGTTTCTAGCTCTAAGAAGAAGAACAGGCCTGTTATTACCGGATGCTTTAAATTCATGGGCCTTGCAAATGGATAGATGTGTTTGTCAAGGAGTCCACATTTAAAGAAATACTCGATGTTGACTTTTTGTGTGGGTGAAACTCACTTAACCCTCTGAGAGCTCCCATTTCAGCTAAGAAAAAGCAGTGGTTAGCTACATTCTGAAGAAGGAATGATAAGGATTATAAATTATCTTCTGAAACATAAATTTACTCAAGAATGCACAACGGTAATGAACATTTATAAATGCCAAGAATAAAGCATTTAGTGAGAAGGCTGATGTTAGATTGTACCTATTTGTCATAGGATTTCACTGGAAGCCTTTTAAGTAAATTCCTTCAGTTCCAAAGAATAATTTGTAGCTTGACACAAATGCTGTGATGTGTTGCAGATGCTGCAAGCCCTCAATACTGAGTGCAAGCATGAACAACAGTATTCCCCCCTGAAACACACACACCTTTTTTTAAATTATAAGCATACAACCATTCTCCATGGCTGCAATGTGTGAAGGTTAAACCCTTATTTTATATCGGATATAAAATAAGGAGACCAATTCACATAGATAACATGAAAAATTTGTCTCACCTCTTTAGTCAGCCTTTGAATGTAAGGAAGTTGACTTCTAATCAAAATCAACCTAGCAAAGTTAACCCAAGGCTTGTGTAATGATGACTACTATTGAATAAGAACGACGTGATTGGAAAGTAATTAACAGCATGATCGAAACTTTTCCTACCGTGTCATCATCTAGCTTTCCCCAGCCCATGATTCTTACAGTAGTTAAAATCAGCATGAACGTAAACATGCTGTTACCAAACTTTGCACCTCTGCACCCCAGGGTGTCACAATGAATTCACCAAAAAGATTTTTTTTTTTTAATTTTAGAGGGAAACAGAGAGGTTGAATACCTGGGACCAGCAGTTGGTGAAATAGCTATGTCGCTGGATTCCCATGTAGTCAATCGCTGTTCAATTCCCAGACTCGGAGGCTTAAACGTACACTGGGTGCATGTGCGTGCATGCCCAAGATCCTGAGAAGAGAATGGAGGAGAAGGGATTGTGGCATGGCCATCCCACCCAGGGAGGCATTTCTCTCTTTCTGTCTCTCTGGCTCTCTCTGCCTTTCTGGCAAGCACACATGCCATATACCAAAGATCTCCTCCCCACAGGAAAAAAAAAAAAAAAGAGAGAGAGAGAGAGAGAGAGAGGTTGACTACCTGTCATTGTTCCACAAACTATCAGCTTCTAGTTGTTCAGAATTTCAGTACTAGACTGCTAGATTTCTTCCTATGACATCATGTCTTTCTGAAACTAGTTTTTCAGCAGTTGTTATAAGCAAGTACTACATGACAATCACTGTGGAATATGGAATGGGAGCTGTGGAGGGCAATGTCTCATCTGATGGCAAAGGGTGAGAGGTGTCCGGCAGACACTCGGATCCCATTGTACATAATACTGGGTAATAATGACATAAAATGTACATATTTCAATCTACAGTGTATTTTTTTAATGACCACTAAGTCGTTAGGACATAAATCCTGATTAAGTTATTCAGACTCACCACTTCATACTACAGTTACGTATTTCTTTTAGCCTGGGAATGCTGCACTGAGAGAAGAATTGTGGGGATGTTCAAACCATTATGAAACAAAGAAGTCTGAGGATCTCCATTGAAATCATGTCTTCCCCTTCCCCACCACCCATCACACGCACATGCATACACACTGACACACATGTTAAAACGGATCTCTTTTATTCCTGTTCAGAAGATAGTTATTGAGCATCAGATATGTGCTAGGGACTGAATCAGAGCCTAGATCGGCAGTGTGAGTAGAACTCATAGTCTCTGTGTTATGAAGCTTAAGCTCTTAGACACAGGCAGCTAATGAGGAAGTAAGTAAGAAAACACAGAATACAACATGCCCTAAAGAATAGGAAAAGTTTTCTTTCCAGATTTCACTCTCTAACTGTAAGGGCTCCCTTTTTCACTCACCAGGTAACAAAATTATGCATGACTTCCATGACTTCCTTTCCTCAAAACCCACCTGCCCCCCTTTAAGAAGGACTTGGCAGGAGCATAATCAACATGCAGGATTAGAAGTGGCATGAGAGAGAACATGAGTGAGATTACGCTCTGGGAATAGATGTGGTCTTCAGCAAAGGGATAGAGGTGTGCTTGACAGACTGTCTGAATTATACCAGGGGACAAGCTGGAGACCAGATAATAAAAGGCCACATCTCCAGGTGAGACCTGTCTGAGCAGTCTACTGCTCTAAGAATTCAGTGTTTGAGAGTTTGTCCCTTCCCACCTGAATGTCCCTGAGTGCCATGAATGAGGCTGAGAGGCAAAAGGATGTCCCTGAAAGAGACACGGAGCCTTGTCATTTAGCTCAAATGAAGTCCTCTTATCACTGATGCTCAGATAAATACAATTGTGCACAAAGTATATCCAATCTGATGCAGGCTTTGCTCCTACCCCTAGCTAGCAGGACAGATCCCTAACAGCAAGACTAGATACTACCAACATTCCCTTGCCCACAGCTCTACATAAAAGTACTCGTACACCCTCCTTACCAAAAGGATGGGTTATTGATGCCCACACAATACTTACCAAAAAAATCCTGCAAGAATTCAGGTATCAGGGTTATTTCAACTAGAATAAACATTCCCTACCTCTTGGCGTGTATCTTTACTCCAAAAAGAGACTGTGGTTTATATGAGAGAAGTAGTGACAGAACAGACCCATCATGAAAAAAGCAAACAGAGATCTTGCCTCTCGTAATGGAGTGAGATTTCAGGACTAGATTGACACTCTT
>NW_006160010.1:3619523-3633651 GCF_000334495.1 Tupaia belangeri chinensis
TCTTTCTTCTTTAAAAATCCTGAACTTAGCAGTGATACTTGGAAGTTAGTCATTCTGGTAATAGCAAAGGAAAGATAGTACATTCTAAGTTATAATCTAGAGTCTATGAAGGGTCTTTGTGAGACTCCTATTAACAGGTGAACTCAGGAGAAATAAAACAATCTCCTGCCTACATTTAGCAAATTAGGGTTGGAGAGTAACCCATGCTATTAGACTTAGAGCTGTGCAACTCACTATGTGCTGTCTCAACAAAAGGACTAGAGCAATCTGTCTTACATCAGAAAAAGTAGCAATAGAAGGAAGGGGGAAAAGCAATTTGAGAGGTGGTGCAATGTTCAGCTGCCTCAGGAGGTAGAGACAATGCTACTTGTTTCTGCCCTGCTATAAGGTTGACCATAATTATGGAGTAATGCTCCAGCTTCCTTCAGCTCATAACCTTTTAGGTGGGAACTATGCCACTTCCCTCATTGACGTATAGTGCTTAATAACATTGGCTGTGCCTCTGTGGTCAGGTGGTCTCAGCTCCTGTAGAATTTTCTACATAGGAGTGATTTGTTTGTTTGTTTTCTTTTTACCAGTCTTGCCTTTAACTTTGAAAGTAGGGTTTCCAACTATATCATAGACCTAGTATTTAGGATTTTCCAGGATGCAGATTTGTACGCCTAAAACCAGGACAGTCCCAGGCAACCATGCCTTCTTAACTCCTTGTATGACATCTGGGTGTCTCAGGGATCCCACCGCTGATGTGAGCTGGTACACTTAGTGGTCCATCTTATGATTCTCTTCCAATGACAAAGCCACCCCCTTGGTTCTCTTTGAGCTATAAATTGCCTGAGCTCTGGACGCAGCTCTTATTTGATCTCTAGTTGGCCACCTGCCCTACTGCAGAGCTCTAAGGCAGGTCACTGTCATCATCAGCGCAGTAACTGTGATGGTAAGTGGCCAGCCAACAACCTTAGCTCTGTCCCACAGACCTTAGGGATCTGAGATCATGTCTATGACTTACGTCTGTCTGAACCAGCCATTCTGCCATTCTATTTCTACTGCAGCCACTTCCTGCTGTCAGGAATTTTTACAAGAATGTTACCTTCCAGAATTTTAAATACCAGCTATGCATGGTGTCCCACTGCATAGTATTTCTTCTCTGTCCATACCCCTTAGGTTTTGTTTGTTTGTTTGTTTTAATTTTTTTGGAGAGATTTTTTGCCAGAAAGACAGAGAGAGACAGGAAGAGAGAAATCAGCCCCCGGGGGGATGGCCATGCTGCAGTCCCTTCTCCTCCATTCTCCTCTCAGGATCTTGGGCACACACGTACATGTGCTCAGCATGAGTTTAAGCCACCTGCTCTGGGACTTGAACTGGGGTTGGCTACATGGGAGTCCAGCGACATAGCCATTACTCCATCTGCTGGTCCCAGTTTGACCCTCCTGCTGACACCAGGGGTGTGAAGCCAGAGAGGGGAGCTCAGACATAAACATCTGCATTTCTGCATTTACCTCTTCTCTTGACATCTCCCATCATCAGAAGGTTTCATACTCCCCAATGGGAATTTTTTTCTGTTTTTATCTGCCAGAGGGAGCATGCACTTGCCAGAGAGAGATAGAAAGGGAGAGAGAAGGAGAGAGAGTAAGAAAGCACTCTTAATGGGGAATGGTCGTATTGCAATCCCCTCTCCATTTCTCCCTTCTTTCAGGATTTTGGGTGTAGATACATGTACCTAGCATGTTTCTCAAGCTTCTGGGTCTGGACATGATTCATGTAGTCAGACATGTGGAATTCCGCTAACTTAACTGCCAGGCCATGATGGACTGCTCTGACTGGAAAACATGATTCATGTAGTCAGACATGTGGAATTCCACTAACTTAACTGCCAGGCCATGGACTGCTCTGACTGGAAACTTTCTTACATCACATTCGACATGTGTTCCCACTGAGTTGGCATGTGGAGGGAAGCTCATGAAGTTAGAAAACCCTAAACCAGGCCACCCCATGGCCAGGTGGTTAGAGCCTCTGGATCCCATGTGCCCAACTGCAGAGGTTCAAGTCCCAAACCCAGTGGCTTAAAAAACACACTGGGCACATGTGCATGTGTGCCCAAAATCTTGAAAAAGAAGATGGAAAAGGAATTGTGGCATGACCATCCTCCAAGGGTGATGCCTTCTCATTTTCCCCTCTCTCTCTTGCAAGCACATGAGCCCTCTAGTAAATGTTTGAAGGAAAGAAATAAAGGAAGGAAAGGAGGAAGAGAAAAGGAAGGATAGTAGATTTTAAACTTAAAAAAAAAAAATCAGTGTGCTAATCTAATAGCGTCCTCTGCCTGAAACTAAAAATGTATTGCTTCAGTTAAAGAGAAGCAACTAGTAATTTGCTAAATACATCCACAGTTGTTTTAAAAAAATATTAATCTCTTTATACTCTCTTTATACTTTTTAGTTGTCTTAGTTTGGTACTGCCTTTCTTACTTTTTCCTTTTTTTACTACTTTGATAGCAAGTAAATCTGTGGTAGCATTGCCAAAAACAAACAAACAAAAATTAAGTTTTATTATCATTAAGCATGCTAAGACCCTTCGTTTCCTCACTGACACATCACTATCTTGTGGTGGATTTTCAATGAGATTATTTGACATAGAATCATAGACTATTAGAGCTGCTGGGTTCTAAGAGGTCATTAGTTCAGTCCTTTTTATAAAATAAATTTGTAAAGACCTTTTTAGAGCAGTTTTAGATGCATAACAAAATTGAATAGAGAGATATTCCCACATACCTCCACAAATAGCATCCCCCCATTTCCCACCAGAATGGTATATTTGTTGCAATCACTGAGACTATGTTGATGCATCTTTATTGCCCAAAGTCCCTTGGTTACCTTACAGTTCTCTCTCATCCTATATTCTGAGTCTATACAGAACTGTGACAGGGTATTTTCATGACTCTAAGAATCCTCTGTGCTCAGTGGATGGGTAATTATCCCATCACTGGACTCCCACATAGTTGGCTACAGTTTAAGTCCCAGATCCGGTAACTTAAAACTCATGCCCGGCGCATGTGCATGCATGCTGAAGATCCTGAGAGGCAAATGGAGAAGGGATTGTGGCATGGCCATCTCCCTTGGAGGGAGGAATTTCTCACTTTCTATCTCTCTGTCTCTCTGGCAAACACATATGCCCTATAGCAAAAATCTCTAAAAAAGAGAAAGAAAAAAGAATCCTCTGTGCTCTGCCTATTCATTCCTCCCTCCTGACAGCCCCAGGCAATCACTGGTCTTTTTGCTATCTCCATGGTTTTGAATTTTCCAGAGTGTCATGTAGTTGGAATCTTAAAGTACGTAGCTTTTCAAATTGGATTTTTTACTTAGTCATATGCGTTTGTTTCCTCCATGCTTTTAACGGCTTGAGACCTCATTTCTAAATGCACATTTGCTAAAAATTACTGAATAACTATGGTGTCTGAGTGTAAGCAAACATCTCGGTACACTTTGGAAACGGCCATTCTGAAGACCGTTTGGAGGTTTCTTACAAAATTAAACATGCTCTTACTTATGATCCAGCAAGTCACACTCCTGATGTGTACACAGCGTCAGAAAAGTGTGTCCACACAACAGTGCTTATAGTAGCTTTATTCATAATTGCCAAAACGTGGCAACAATCAAAACGTTCTTCCGTAGGTGAATGTTGAAAATGTTCCACTGTCCAGAACATCCAGACAATGGAATATTATTCACCACTTTTTCAATATTTTTAAACCAGCATTATTATGAACTATTTTCTTTCCTCAAAAAGAAATCTTGCTCAAAAACCACATATTGAAAAAGCAATGGCATCTGTGGTTGATAGCAAGACGGAGCCCTGAGACCTAACCCTCAGACACAGGCATGAAAAAATCCTGTAACTCCTTTTGCAAAGCATTGATGACCATCATTAAAGACCAACAAACCCAGGTTCAGAGGGGCCACCTTACTGCCCAATGTCACATAGTATGTTTGACTTAACAACTTTCCCCACTACTTCATGGTTACATGTATTTTAAATACTTAAATACTTATTTAAGTATTTAACTAAATTTTATTTGTTTGATTTTTAGTTGTATGCCTCTTTAAATGTCTTTAAGTTGTTGAAAAAATTGATTTTTTCCTTTTATTTAGTGGTGACACACCATTAAGCTAAACATCAATAGAAGAAAGTGATCCCATTTTTTTAAAGATTATATATTCAGAAAAAGTTACAAAACAAACAAATATTTACCAGCACCTCTTTGCATTGAAAACTTCAAGAATTAAGCTAAATACTGAAACAAGCCAAGTATATCCCAAGAAAATGTTCAGACCATTATGCCCAACAAGATATTTTCTCACTTCAGCAAATCATTATTTGACATAAAACAAGAAGAATGGGGTTATGTATATACGTAATAATATCAGGGTAAAGAGAAAAATGTTAAGCTTATTGTCCAGATCACAAAAAAGGGTGAGATTGAGATGAGAAGATTTTTTGTTTGTTTGTTTCTTGGTTTTTTTGTTGTTGTTTTTGTTTTATTTTGTTTTGTTTTTTACAAGTCTAAATTCTGAGAGTTGAATAGCCAATAAGTCTTATTATACATTGGAAGACTTTATACAGATGTTTAAACTTCAGGAACTGTGAGTTTTTAAAGCCACAGAAGATTGATTTCATGTTTTTCTTTTATAGCATTTTGATGTGGACTTGGCAAAGACCAAGGTTCCTGTGCTAATTTCCTCTTGCTCTGTGCAATTAGTCAGCATTTTAAATGAGGTAACAGGATATCATTGTCTACTGACCATTGCAGCCCATTTGTTTATGGCACACTCCCCAGGCTTTCAGATGTGCAATATTATTACCCACCTCTTCATTTGGGTTGCTGTCTCTTTCCTCTTTTTTAATTTCTCCAGTTCTTCTCCCTTCAATCCTCGCTTCCTTTGTGGGCAATACAAGAAGGCACTTTTCCTTCCAGCTGGCAAGGCATTAAGGAGGTCTGAAGGGGGTGTACGAGAGTGACTTACACACTCCCCAGAGGCCAATTACACTTGGACTCCTCCTGCTCTGGCCTGACCAGGGAGCAGGGCTTTCCCTCACAGCCTATTGTGCTAACTCTGAGCCACCTGATCAGCCCGGTCCTACACAGTATTTAAATCAGGGCGTCACCAATCCCAGACCCACGTCAGGGCCTCTAGGTAACACTGGGGAATAAATTAACATTCTACTGTTGTTCCAAAGCCACATGGACACCATTATTAGAAACTCATCAGCAATAAAGAAGGTCGTTATGCAAGTCTCAAGAAGACAGGAGATGAAATGGCATCATGCGATTGTGTGCTATTGCACTGTCTTAATAAAAAATGAGCATGTTGCCTTTGTTAGTTGGGTGGAAGGGCGATTAGAGTTTAATATGACATTACATTATATGGCTAGTAGTATAACTTTACTACAAGCATTTTATTTAGGTATTCTAAATATAGCACAAAAAAAGAAAGAAAAGAAAAAGAAAGTATAAAAGACTACACAGAAAAACAGATACGCAGTCTATTCATGTGCTAGCTAGATTTGTAATCCTAACCACCTAATCCTAACCACTGAGTGGTCAAGCTAGTTAGAGCAACACTTGCATAAAAGCAATGTCAGAAAAGGAAGGATATGGAAAAATGACTAAGAGGCAGGTTAGCAGAGATGTAAAAGACTGGCTCTGAATGAGAATTATTTGAGAAAATATATATTTTAGAATCAATAGCAATGCACTTTACAGAATTTTGAAAAGTAAAGAGAAGGACTTTGAATTTATTGAGGACAAATCTTGGCAGGACATCATGATAAAATACTTTCATTTTACAGCAGAAAAAAAAAAAAAAGAAAAGAAAAAGAAAAAAAACTATTTCTTTGTTAAGATAGTTTGCATTCTTTTTTTTCCCCCCTAAGGTAATTTGTGATGTTGCTATTGAAATTGTGCAGTGAATTTCCACAGTAAGTTTCACAGTCCTTTACATTCAGAATACACATCTATAATATTACATAATTATATCTATCTATGTATCAGTCATTTTCACCACTTTTATAACCTGTATTACAGTGTCCTGAATGAACACAAAAGGGAGAGAAATCATACCCTTTAAATAACTCAAAGGCTTTTAAAAATAGGCAATAAAAATATTTTTAGGTAAGATGTATTATAATTCTTCTATCTCAAAAAAACTATGTATATAGTAATATGTGAAATAATATTCAAACTGCTACTATTTTAGAAAAGCATATAACAGAAATGATTTTTTTCACTCTACAAGGAAAGGTTATTACGCAGCTAATATAGCTTCTAGAGCTTGAGGAACGTTTTTAAAACGTGTTCGCTATTTTCAAAGACCCAAAGTACTCACACTTTAATGCTGATTCAAAAGTATATTTTGTATCTTTAATTTTTACCTTTCTTTTGCCAAGGAGTATGTTTGCTCACTAGAGGAAGAGAGAAAAGAGAGGAGGGGAAGAAAGCACACCCAATGGAGTGTGGCCATATCGTAATTTCTTCTCCATTTCTCCATCCCATCAATATTTGGGGTACATGAGCCCAGTGTGCTCTTCAAGTTTCTGGGGCTGGCTCACTAACCATTAGGCTGCAAAGCCAACCCTGTATCTTTTTTACGAGAGAGGAAATTTTAAATTGAATCACCACCTCAATTTTCATTCTTTTTCTGTGGCCCCCATTAAGTAGGAATAGCAAGTAAAACTGTATCTATAATAAAAATGAGCAAATTTATATCAAAAGCAATTTTAATTTAGTCGGAATTTATGATGTAAAAGGGAAATTCATAACTATTTTCGTATTTATATATGGGCCAGCCCTGCAGCCTAGTGATTAAGGGAGCAGGATCCCATATGGCCCTCCATGATGTGAATCTCTGTTCTGGTGGCTTCAAAGACACACAGAGTGTGTGTGTGCCCAAGATCATAGCAAGACAGAGATATGGAGGAGTAGGGCCTATGGCATGACCACACCCCATTGAGGGCGCTTTCTTCCTCTCACCCTCACTGCTTCTTTGATTTTCTCTGGTAAGGGCGCGTGCGCACACACACACACACACACACACACACACACACTGGCAATTTTTTCTTAAAGTACTTAGATATATTTTGTAACAACCTATGTCTTTAAAATGGATAGCTGCTTAATATATAAAGAATTCAGGGGTAGATGGTAGCATGGCAATAGCACAACTGGACCCACATTGGAAAGGTCCTGGGTTCTCATCCTGAGAGCTCTCTGGGTACAACAGTCACACACTCAGAAGTCCCTGATCCAAGTCAGCGGAGATCGAAGGTGAGTTATAGCACAAAGACTCTGTTGGGTATGGATGTGCCTGTTTCTCTCTGTCTCTCTCCCTCTCTCTCTCAGAAGTAAATGAATACACTTTTTAAAAAGCCCAGATAAACTGATTTTAAAAACAGGGTCTCAATAATACATGAACAAATATATGAAAGGAAGTAATAGACATGAATAGTAAACATGAAAAAAATTCAGCCTTCCTAGTGGCCACATAAACGCAAATAATACTGATATGTGTAACTTAAGCAAATGCACAGGCATACAAATGAAAATGCTGATGAACATACAGTGAGAAAAGTACTGAACAGTAGTACTGATAGTATAAATAAGTACTACAGTTCTGGAAAGCTAATGTTTTTTGTAAGTTTATATTTATTTATTTCAAATCTTGGCAGGACATCATGATAAAATACTTTCATTTTACAGCAGAAAAAAAAAAAAAAGAAAAGAAAAAGAAAAAAAACTATTTCTTTGTTAAGATAGTTTGCATTCTTTTTTTTCCCCCCTAAGGTAATTTGTGATGTTGCTATTGAAATTGTGCAGTGAATTTCCACAGTAAGTTTCACAGTCCTTTACATTCAGAATACACATCTATAATATTACATAATTATATCTATCTATGTATCAGTCATTTTCACCACTTTTATAACCTGTATTACAGTGTCCTGAATGAACACAAAAGGGAGAGAAATCATACCCTTTAAATAACTCAAAGGCTTTTAAAAATAGGCAATAAAAATATTTTTAGGTAAGATGTATTATAATTCTTCTATCTCAAAAAAACTATGTATATAGTAATATGTGAAATAATATTCAAACTGCTACTATTTTAGAAAAGCATATAACAGAAATGATTTTTTTCACTCTACAAGGAAAGGTTATTACGCAGCTAATATAGCTTCTAGAGCTTGAGGAACGTTTTTAAAACGTGTTCGCTATTTTCAAAGACCCAAAGTACTCACACTTTAATGCTGATTCAAAAGTATATTTTGTATCTTTAATTTTTACCTTTCTTTTGCCAAGGAGTATGTTTGCTCACTAGAGGAAGAGAGAAAAGAGAGGAGGGGAAGAAAGCACACCCAATGGAGTGTGGCCATATCGTAATTTCTTCTCCATTTCTCCATCCCATCAATATTTGGGGTACATGAGCCCAGTGTGCTCTTCAAGTTTCTGGGGCTGGCTCACTAACCATTAGGCTGCAAAGCCAACCCTGTATCTTTTTTACGAGAGAGGAAATTTTAAATTGAATCACCACCTCAATTTTCATTCTTTTTCTGTGGCCCCCATTAAGTAGGAATAGCAAGTAAAACTGTATCTATAATAAAAATGAGCAAATTTATATCAAAAGCAATTTTAATTTAGTCGGAATTTATGATGTAAAAGGGAAATTCATAACTATTTTCGTATTTATATATGGGCCAGCCCTGCAGCCTAGTGATTAAGGGAGCAGAATCCCATATGGCCCTCCATGATGTGAATCTCTGTTCTGGTGGCTTCAAAGACACACAGAGTGTGTGTGTGCCCAAGATCATAGCAAGACAGAGATATGGAGGAGTAGGGCCTATGGCATGACCACACCCCATTGAGGGCGCTTTCTTCCTCTCACCCTCACTGCTTCTTTGATTTTCTCTGGTAAGGGCGCGTGCGCACACACACACACACACACACACACACACACACACTGGCAATTTTTTCTTAAAGTACTTAGATATATTTTGTAACAACCTATGTCTTTAAAATGGATAGCTGCTTAATATATAAAGAATTCAGGGGTAGATGGTAGCATGGCAATAGCACAACTGGACCCACATTGGAAAGGTCCTGGGTTCTCATCCTGAGAGCTCTCTGGGTACAACAGTCACACACTCAGAAGTCCCTGATCCAAGTCAGCGGAGATCGAAGGTGAGTTATAGCACAAAGACTCTGTTGGGTATGGATGTGCCTGTTTCTCTCTGTCTCTCTCCCTCTCTCTCTCAGAAGTAAATGAATACACTTTTTAAAAAGCCCAGATAAACTGATTTTAAAAACAGGGTCTCAATAATACATGAACAAATATATGAAAGGAAGTAATAGACATGAATAGTAAACATGAAAAAAATTCAGCCTTCCTAGTGGCCACATAAACGCAAATAATACTGATATGTGTAACTTAAGCAAATGCACAGGCATACAAATGAAAATGCTGATGAACATACAGTGAGAAAAGTACTGAACAGTAGTACTGATAGTATAAATAAGTACTACAGTTCTGGAAAGCTAATGTTTTTTGTAAGTTTATATTTATTTATTTATTTATTTATTTATTTATTTCATGAACAAGAAAGAGAGGCACGGGGAGGGAGATACAGGCACCCTCACCAGGGTCTCTTTTTTTTTTTTTTGAGAGGTTTTTTTGCTATAGGGCATGTGCACTCGCCAGACAGACAGAGAGAGACAGAGAAGTAGAAAGCGAGAAATCACCCCCCAGAGGGGATGGCCACACCGCAATCCCTTCTCCTCCATTCTCCTTGGGCCCTTGGATACGCACGCACACGCACCTGGCGTGAGTTTAAGCCACCGGGTCCGGGACTCAAACCGTGGTCAGCTACATGAGAGTTCAGTGACATAGCCATTACGCTAACTGCTGGTCCCATCACACCAGGGTCTTGATACTGTGATTCATCCCTAGCTTCAGTTAACCCTGGACCATGGGTATTCATGTGCCACGCATGTTCAGGGAGATCTCAGGACATGAACCCAGAACTTCCCCAGGTGAGTCAGCCTTGCAAAATATTGTGTTACCACTGCACCACCAGCCAGTCTTCTGGAAAGTAATTTGACAATCTATACCACAGACCTTACCATAGTCATGTCTTTACCAAATTTCACTTCTTGAACTAAATGTTAAGAAACTAGTACAAGGGACCAGCAGTTAGCGTAATGGCTATGTCGCTGGATTACCACATAGCTGACCACGGTTCGAGTCCCGGACCCGGTGGCTTAAACTCATGCCGGGCACGTGTGCGTGCATACCCAAGATCCCAAGAGGAGAATGGAGGAGAGGGGATTGCAGCATGGCCATCCCCCCTGGGGGGTGATTTCTCGCTTTCTGTCTCTCTGTCTCTCTCTGTCTGTCTGGCGAGCGCATGCGCCCTATAGCAAAATAAAAACCTCTCCAAAAAAAGAAACTAGTACAAAATTTAGTCAAAGTATATCCACTGAAATTTTCATTACATACAGTTAATATAATCAGATATTATTACTTAATTCTGGAGAACAGATTAGTGGCTAAGTGAATTACGATACATGATGTATAACATTATACAACTATCAAAATCAACTTCAGAAATTATTAAGAAATAGGAAAATGCACATAAAATTATTTTCAGTTTTAAATATAAGATTCAAAACTGGGTACATGGGACTAGCAGATGACAAAATGGTTTTGTTATTGGACTCCCCATGGCCGACTATGGTGAGAGTCCCAGACCTGGAGGTTTGAAACTCACATCAGGCACGTGTGCATGTAGGCCCAAAATCCTGAGAGGAGAATGGAGGAGAAGAGATTGCAGTGTGGCTATCCCCCTGGTGGGTTATTTCTTGCTTTCTCTCTGTCTCTCTCTGTGTCTCCAGTAAACACACACTCCCTATAGCAAAAATCTCTCTTTAAAACAAACAAACAACAACAAAAACAACAACAACAAAAAACAGGGATACACTTGATTCCGGCCATCTGTTTAAGATATATCTGGAATATTTGTTTATCAAAACTCATCCCACGCTGTGCGGAATCCCAGAGAGTCCCATGGAAAGACCCACAGAGAGAAGAACTAACTTCTTGGCTCAGGAGCTCCAGCCGGCTGTCTTATGCAGCCATCCCTGCCAGGGTGCCAGATGTGTGTGGAAAGCCATCTCAGACTTTCCAGACCAGCCCATTTGCCAAGTGAATGTCACTAAGTGGCCTTAGGCAACACCATGAGAAAAGAAGAAGTGTCCACCAAGCCCTGCCAGAATGCCAGAGTCACATATGAGATACAGTAAAATAGTTGTTAATGTGCTAATACATAGAAATATACAAAGATGTAGACGTGGGTGCAGATAAAGGAAGATAGGTAGATTTAAAGCTAAAGGAAATGATTGAAAGGAAATACTCTAAAATATTAATAGTGGTTATCTTTGAGAAAGATGTTTATCAACAATTTTTAATATTCTTTTGTACTTATGTAATTTCTAATGATAAACATGCATCACTTTAACATCAAATTGTTCTTTTTAGGGATTGATGTTATGGATGGTGGTGTAGCAGGAAAACACAACACTCTGAGAATCAGACTCAATGAGAAAGCTCTGGGTTCGCATCTGGGGACCTCCCTGAACACACCCAGCAGACACAGGCCCATTATCTGGGACTGGGTGTGGCTGCAGGTAGATGTCAGCATCAAGACTCTGGTAAGGGTGTGATCCTTCTCCCCCTTTCTCTCCATCTCACTCATGGAATAAATAAATCAAACTTTTTTTAAGCATTATTTTTAAAAGAGAAAAATGGATTACCCATTATGGTTTAAAACAAAATATATCTTTAACACAATCAAAGAAATATGGCAAAAAAAAAAAAACCCTTGGGATTTAATTACCTGCTTTGAGATTTAAATCATTTAAATGACTAAGTCATTAAAATTTTAAAAATGAAGACACTTTTCAAAAATAGTTGCTACTAGGGGTTTTTTAATGACTCAAACCAAATTTAGAAAATAGCAAACTAGATGTGGGTAACACTCAGCTCTAAGAGCGTCAGGGATGATAATGCACTCACAGTCGACCTGGGGGGTGGTGAACCAGAGCGTTCCTCTACCAGGTTATGGGCATTTCTAGTTTTGTTCATCAATTTCATTTTAAATTCCCAGGATCTGAATTAATTGCAGGTGTCTGCTTCCAAAAGGAGTGTAGTCTTTAAATTATACATGTCACTGCCTCACTTACATCATGTCACATCCTGTTAGGTTTCTTCCCACCATAAACTGGCATAACACAACATGACACGAGAGAAATGTATTGACATGGTGCAAGACGTCGAAAATAAATACTACATTTTAGCAGATGTTATAGTACAGACATTGTGAGTTATTTGACTCCTTCTGAGTGACTTGGTTTACCTTATTAAATCTGGTTCTCAAAAAGCCCATAATAAAATTGCTTGTAGTCGCTCCCAGGAGTCTTGAATGTAAGTTTGGAGGTTAAGAAATGTTAAATAATGTGGTCCAGGGGAAAAAATTCATTTATCCAGATGGCATTTGAAGAATCTTTTACTGCAAATAACTCGATCAGAAAATTATGTAGAATATTGACTTAAAATGGAATAATGACCGTGCCTTTATGGGACAAGAACACTAATACAGAAGGAATATTGTTTTAATGTGCTGTATAAGCAAGAATCAGGATTTGCCAAAATGCTAACAGTGGTCAAGTGATCAAAATAAATAGTTGAAAGCAGTCTGGGGTAGGGTAGTGATGAATGGGGTACTGTGTGGGTCATGCCCAGTTCCAACTCAACTTGACCCAATTGCTGCCTTATGAAAAAATGTAGAGCCAGTGACTCTAGCATGTCTCATTTATTTATTTATTTAAGTTCGCTATAGGGCATGTTGCTTGCCGGAGAGAGACAGAGAAAGAGAGGAAGAGTGAGAAAGCACCCCCTGGGGGGCTGGCCATGCCACAATCTTTTCTCCATTCTCCTCTTGGGACCCTGTGCATGCACATGTGCCTGGTGTGTTTTTCAAGCTGCCAGGTCCAGAACTCAAACCTTATAGTCAGCCATATCAGATTCAGCTGCCTTCACCACCACTAGCTGACCCATTGTCTCACTTTTAAAGAGAAAAGGAAAGTTCAGATTTTTATGTGTGTGAAATGTATTTATTTTTAAATGGTGGCAACTAATTCATAGTTTTAAAACCTGACATAGATAAAACAAAATATACCTATAGGCAGAGAGAGAGCCAGGTGGGTTCCACAGCCCCTATTGACTTCAGCCTTAAGTGATAATATTCCCAGAAACTGTGGGAATATCATTATGTATCTGTGGCTGACTTGAGAAGCCCAGCTGCTCGACATCCAGTGCTGTACAAGCCACAGAACAAGGCATCTTCCAGAGCAAGTTCATATTTTTTTTCCTAAGCTAGTTTCACTCCTTAATTTTCAGCATGATCAAACCACCATCAAGTCTGCTCCTGACACAGAACAATACTAATCACAAATTAAGCTTAAACATTTCTATTGAAGAGTTTAAGCTTGATCTAAGAGGAATTTTTCATCTTCAGATGTTCCAAAATGTGCTAAGAACCCAAAAGTCCCAGCTAAAGTTTATAATATAATAACCTCTGGCTCTGGTAAGGGAGACTGCAAACAAGAGATCCAGGAAAGTGGGAAGAGTGGCTATTTGAACTCAAAGAAATCTTGAATGACAAATTGTTAACCAAGTTTTTACATTTTAACTAAAACTAGTAGTTTTGTTGACTGCAAACACAATGATAAGTACTCATGAACTCTTACATGCCCAGTGCTCTGCTAAGGGCTAAGAGTGTGTGTGTGTGTGTGTGTGTGTGTGTGTGTGTTGGAGGGGAAGGCTCTTCCAAAAGTTCATGGAAAACTGTATATTATGAAAAAATGATGCATTTTTTATTATGTTTTCAAACATTTTTGCAACAAAATTAATTTGTATTGCAATCTCGTTTTTCCACAGACTTGTATTCCCCTTGTGCAAATGTTAGCAAAGCTTTGTTCTTTTCCTCTCATGGAGGAGAGACTTATAGAAACTGATCATTATAATACAGT
>NW_006160010.1:3633662-3727239 GCF_000334495.1 Tupaia belangeri chinensis
TGCTGTAACAGAGGGAAACACAATGTAGTCCTCCCTAAGAGAGATCAAAGTAGTTGAATTTGAAAGAGTTCTGCAGATGAGGAGATACTTGAGCTGCCTGAGCCAGAGGACTAAAACAGTATGGTCATAGGAGAAGACAATGAGTGGTTAACTCAAGTCTATAAAGAGCACGGGGTGCAGAGAAAATGGAAAGGAGAGAATCAAAAGTTATAGGTCATCCTAAGAATTTGGTCTTCATTTTTGGTAATAAAAAACTATGACCTGTTGATGATGACATGTTTAGTATTCTCAACTGGATTGGTGGAGTCTTTTTGCAAGCAAAATGAGAAATAGCGATTGACTGTTTAAAAAAAAAACAATAATTAGAATAATAATAATGATGATTGGGAAAAACATTGAAAAGATATTGAATGATGAAGTGGGGAGATTAATGTCTCTGTATTGACTGACATACATGGCATTCCCTTCTGAAAAAGCAATGTAATACACTGTAAAGTTATATGCAATCCAATGTAATATAAAGAAGATTATGATGATAATAAAATAAATAAATTAATAAAAAACTATGGAAGGCTTGTAAGCAGAGAAGCTTGAGCTGATAAAATCTGATTTAGAAAGGTTACAAGAAAAAGACAAGATGTAGGACTGAAAAGGAGGAACCCAGGTCAAGGAAGTAAGGAAAAAGCTAGTTCAATAATAATCCATGGAGAACTAGGAAGAACTCAAATTTTTATTAAGCAACACTAAGAAATGGATAAATTGTAGTTCTTTAGATGTATTATAGTAAGTGTAACTACACTTTGTCATTCTTTGTTTTTGAACTTTTTAGATCGGAACAATCATGTTTGCTGTGTCTAAGTTGCCACAAAATGCAATGTTAGTAGAATTTAAGCTGACAAACAATCGCTAATGACTAAAATGATATAAGAAGATTTTAAAACATTTGCCAAAGATGCAATTAAAATATGAGTTTACTTTGGTGCAAAGTAATTGAAATCTATGCATTGTTTTTTCATAATACTCATTCTCCATGAATTTTTTAAGACTTCCCTCATTTATCAATAAGAGTTTATGTTAAGGAAGAAAAGTTAGATTCTCTGATCTCAAGATACAATTTTTCCAGTTCTTTTGATGCTTATTCACAAGAGAAATAATTTGCTGAAATACGTTTTATTCCTTTAAGAGAGTTGGCAGAGTATCAAAGTGTTATGGTGCCAGTCAATGGCATGAAAGTTAAGGCAACTGGTTAAGACAACAGAGCCAAGAGCATAGTTGGAGTCCTGGGCCCAGTGACTTGAAATTCATGCTGGGTGCATGGGCATGTGTGCTCAAAATCCCAAGAGGAGAATGGAGGAGAAGGGATTGTGGCATTCCAATACCTCTTGAGAGGTTCTAGGGGAGCTCTCTCTTTCTCCTCCCACCCCTAATCTCTACAAGGAACGCATGAGCCCTCTAGCAATTAAAAAAAAATTGTATGGTACTTACCTCAGTCTACATTCCCATAAAGCAGAGTCTGACACTGAGAACTCATGAGACTACTTTACAGGGAAAGCAGGAGTGAGGAACAGAGGAGTGGCAGCGAAGCAGAGGAGTCAGTACAAGGATGTGACGAAGCACTTGAAGTTGGACACAACTAAACACAATTATCAGTAATTTTTACTTGGCAGTAAACGCCTGTGCAGGAAATGAGATTCATCTGAGGATGCTGTCAGGTTGCCCTGCCGGAAGTCAGAGCCTACTGAGTGACTACTGCTGTGATGCTGGACAACACGGTGAGGCCAACAGAATCGGCAGTGGTACCATCTGATGCTGAGCCTGAGTTCTGAAATACACAACACTTGTACCACAGAATGATTCATGAAAATTGAAACAACCCTCATTAATTTCCCTCGATAATTAGAATTCTCACTAAGAATTTATCTTCGAGATAAGAAACAGAAACCCAGGTAAAAATGTTTAAGTTAATACATTTTTTACCCACTGAATAAATAATATGCTTTTGATCTTAACCAGGCAATCTGCCAGAATTTCATTTCATTGAAAACTATAATTCACTGGATCCTAGCACCTGTTGAGGTCTGTCACATCCTCCTTTCTTTCACCTTGGATTCTGTGGTCCATTGTTGTAACTGCTCATGTGCCTATGTTAGCTCCCTCACCTTCTCTGTGGAGCCGTGTGGAACAAAGAATCAAAAGAGAATTTCAACAACTCTCACCACTGCATCCCCATCCCTTCCAGTGTCTGTGGGTGATTTGTCTATTCTTATGAGCACCTATTTCCATTTTCTCTATTCCAGTCCCCTCCCCTCTGGCTAAGAAACATTGCTCCAGCATTTCTTATCTGTCTCTTGTATAGTTCATTTTTCTTCTTTACTGAATCAGAATATAGTGTGCAGACTACTGGGATGTTCTGGTCTTTACTAGTCCCTCTCATGACCACACCCAGCCCAGTAAAGGCTAACAACCCATTTCTCTGCTTCCCTTGACAGAATTCCTTCTCAGTTTCCCATCCTCTCATTCTCCCTTGAACCTCCTCCCACAGGCCTTTCATCCTCACCTCTCCACCAAGGTTTTACTCAACAAGATCATGACTTCCACATTGAAAAATGCAGTGGCCAACTAGTAGCCCTCATTGACTTAAACACCAGCAGCATTTGACATCGATGATCTTTTCTTTTTTCTTAACTGAAGCTCGTAAGACAATATTTCCCGTTTTACTTTTACTTCACTGTCTGTTCCTTCTCCTTCTCTCTTTTATTCATCGATCCAACTTCCAAACTTCAGAGAGCATCATGCCTCACTTTTGTGACTTTTTTTTCTCATCTGCACTCAGGCTTTAGAAAACATCATCCAGTTTCTCTGACTATTCCTTAAGAACTCCTAGATGTGATGTCTCCAGTCTTGACTTTTTCCCTGAACTCCAGACACAGGAATGGCATCTCTAAGTGTCTAAAAGCATCTTAAACTTATTTGTCAAAAATGGAATTCTTGCTCTCGCTCATCTTTCCCTCACCACCAAAAGACCAGCTCAATTCAAACTCTTTCAGAAGATGTTTTTGTAAAACAAAAATATTGTAGTTAGCTTTTTTTTTTGTCTCCCTTCTTTACCATTCATAAATGCTCTACTAGAAAATTCTGTATTTGCTCAAAACCTAACTAGAAAATGAACTCACCACTTCCGTGCTACTATCCTGATCCAAATGGTTGCAATTGCCTACCTGGATTGTTGCAGTAGTCTCAAAGCTCATCTCTCTGTTTTCCAGGTGTGTCCTTTAACCCCTGTTGTTCCAGTTATTCTGTAAGTCTTTTAAAATGCAAATCAGACCACAGTATTACCCTGTTTTCTTTTTCTTTCTTCGTTTTTTTAGAATTATTTAATTTTATTTGTTTATTATTATTCTTCAATTTGACCAGAGAGAGAGAGAGAACAAGCCTCCAGGTCTTAGACTCGAACCATGGTCAACCATGTGGGAGTCCAGCGCATCAACCACCATGCTACCTGCCAACCCTATTTTCTTTTTCTCTATAGGACTTAGTGTGGCCTGATAAGTTTTCATATGCTTGATTTATTTATTTCTTAACTATTGCCTACTATGAGTTGAACTCTGTAAGGGCAGAGAGTTTGTCTGTATTATCTATTTCCGTATCCCTAATGACTAGAGTAGTGCCTGGCATGCAGTAGATACTCAGTAAACATTTGTTAAATGCTAAATAATACCAGTAAAGAGCAAAAGGAATACTCATTCATTAAATTCCTTGAAAAATAGCTTTGACTCTTTAAAACTTCAATAGACTTTGCAGAAGAGAGAATTCTAAGTGACTGAGGAAATCAAAATAGGTTTTATTCATAAATTTGATAAAGGGATTTAGCAGAGAAAATTGAGTCAGATACATGTGTTTTTTACTCTGAATCATTAAAACCTCAGTTAACACTCAGTAGATGTGTCATTTTCTCAAGGTACTTAAATTACCAATGTGAGAGCACAAAATGAGGAAAGAGTAGAGATTAAACAGAATTGTGATTTTTCAAGGTGGTTATAATGGTGAAGAACAAGGGCACAAAAACACACAATGAAATGATCAGAACAATGGTCTATGGACTATCACCTGGGGAGGGGGAGAAAAAGGGTAAGAGGAAAGGTAGTAGAACCAGTGGGTAATTGCATTAAAGATTCCAATTTTGATTTATAGCATGGATAAATCAAAGGGCAAATATTTTAAAGGATGGGTAAGTAATGTATATTAATCAAACAATATTATCTTTTTTACATTCATATGGTCAAAGTGGAAATAATTTTATTTAGTATTACAAATTAATGAAAAAAGTATCTACATTCATTTCTAAGTATATAAACTGTAAAAGATGATAAAAATCAGAAAATCTTTACTTGACCAGAACCTAAGTGCCAACCTACAAATGATGAAAGATAGTCATTAACATTGGAACAAACTTGAAACCAACATCTGGAGCTTTCGTTACTGAAGATCTTCACAGTTAGACATCTCTCATTGGAACTGTTCTGTGGGCCAGTTGGTAGCATTGTGGTTAGGGTGGCTGGATCCCATATGGTTGACTGCAGTTTGAGTCCTGGACCAGGCAAATTGAGAAACATACTGGGTGCATGTGTGCCCAAAATCCTGAAAGGAGGGAGAGATAAAAAAGAAGAGATTAAGGAGTAACCATCTCCCATGGTGAGTGCTTTTTCACTTTTTTCATTTTCTCTCTTTTCCCACTAGGATACATGCCCTCTGTCAAAATTAAAAACAAAATCAACAAAAAAAAAGTGTTCTGCAAAAGCTCTATTACAATGACTACGATAAAGTTCCAAAGGAAGCTATTCTTATCTTTTTTTTTATTGCAGTGTTGCATTAGATAAAACCAGATGTGAAACTTCAGTGTTCAGATTACACTCCATGAGCCAACCCAGCCTGTTCCCAGAGGGCAGGCAGGAGAAAAAAAAATCTACCCAACACAGCACAGCTTGAGCCTCCATCTTCACAAACTTGATCACACTACTGGTATATTCTTCCTAACATAGCTCTCATCATCATAACAAAAATGAACTATCTTTTTTTTTACTCTACCTTTTTTTCTCATATTCCTTCCAAATATAACAGAATCTAAATCTTTATTCCTCTTCAAAGTCAAACTAGATGTTATTCTTTCCCTCACCCTGGGAGACCCAGTTACAATCGTTACTTTACTTCTCACTCCGTCTCTAACCTTCCTCTCTCTTTACTGGTTCTTTCCCATCTGCTTTTAAATCGACAGGAACTTCAAAAGCCATTTTAAATAAATATGCCCTTGACCTCAGGATTTACTTCAATGACTATTGTTGTTTCCTTTCTTTCCTTTTGTCTTTTTTATTTGCCACGGGGTGTGTGCGATCCCTAGGGAGAGAGAGAGAGAGAGAAACGAGAGAATCGGAGAGAAAGCCAGAGAAAGCACCCCGATGGGGTGTAGTCATGCCACAATCCCTTCTCTGCCATATCTCCATCTTATCAGGATTTGGAGCATGCACACACATTCGCCTGGCATGTTGGGATCTGGCTCTCTTAACCACTAGGCCATCAGGCTGGTCCTGCCTTTTAAAATATATTTATAACAATCTATTTTTGTTAGAAGGTATGTGTGACCTACCTTTCTCACAAGACAGAGAAAGAGAGAATCTTCAACAGGATTACATAGTGCCATGATCCCTTTTTCCCAGTCCCCTAGTTTGTTGGGACTTTGGACATGCACAAGTCTGCATGTTTTCAGGCCAACCCAGGAATCTGAACCATGGTTGGCCATGTGGCTTCTAGCACTAATTTCTATTTGCCACTGACTTTGCCACAAGGCTGGGCCCTTTTTTTTAATTTTTTTTTTTTTGAGTGAACTCTCCCTATTTCAATACCCACAAGCTCCTTTAAAATAATTTTCCCGTGACAACGTTCCTAAAAATGGCTCTGAGAACACTGTTTTTTCCCCCCTCTCAATAACTGTACTAGCCATTCTTTTTCCTTTTTTTTTCCTAATTTAATTTTATAATTTCTTATTTATATTTAATTGTACATCTTTATGGCATACAATGTGATTTTTCAAAGAATGCATGCCAGGTGTGGGAATCAGTTAAGGATGCTTTTCTTCAGTCCTCTCATTATCCGAAGTTTCTGAGCTGTGCTTGGCCCACAGACCCATGCCTTCATACTGAAAAAGCACGGTTCTTTTCTTAGAGTTGAGATAACCCTCCTCACTTTTTCTCAGTGGCTTCTTTTCCTCCTCTTGTTTTATCTGTGGATATTTTCTAAGCTCAGTTTTTTTTTTTAAACTCTTTTTTTTTTTTTTTTTTTTCCCCCTGCTTAGAGAACAAGGTTTCTAAATCAGCTTTAGCATGTCCAGATTAGGCATCCTATTTTTAACATTTATAGTCCTGGGGCTTTCACCTGAGTTGTAAAGTCATATTTCTATCTACCCACAGAGCACTATTTTTGGCAAATTTGGCATGTCAAAAACCCAATTCATCTCTCTTTAATCCAGTCTCTCTTTAAATCATTTCAATTTCAATACTGAAATTTGCTTCTTCCTGAAGATTAAAATCTTAGAATCATATATAAATTGTATTCCTTTTTACCTCCATTCTTAATCTCTGGTCATGTCCTTGAACTTTTATTTTCAATAATGACAATGATAATAATAACCAAACCTTATATATGCAATGCCTTGAATATATTTCTACCACTCCCACCTTAATTATAACTTATTGGAATTAAATTACTAAGACAGTTTCCTCTCTTCCTCTAGTTTTTCTGTTACATTCACACACTTCCAATTCATCTTTCCATATACTGCTAAATAAATCTTTTGATATTTTGTCATCATTTTTAAATGTGAATTTACTGAAGGATCAGCACTATGCTCATGTGTTTTAGACTTACAGTGTCAACATTATTAATGGTTTCTTTTTCTTGTGGGTCAAGAACCAGTGGCCTTAAAGACAGAAATGTCTGACTTTAAAGTCTCTCAGTACCTCCATATTGGTCAGGATAACTTTGGCCTGGGCTTCAGTAACAAAACAATCTCAAAATCTCAGTGTTATAAAGCAAAAATTATAATTTTAGAAAACTTGTGTCTACTAACTTGATCTTGACACCTTCCCAGTACTTAAAAACTCTTCTGATGGCTCAATGGTGATATTAACAAATGTGATCTTTAGATATTATCTAATGAAATGTGTCAACGTTTGGAAGATCTGAAAATTCAGTAAACAAATATTTTCCAAATGATCAAAGCAAGATGTTACAAAACCACGCATGGGTAAAAGATTTATTCATAGTGCAAGACAGGCCAATGGATTTTAATGAAGCAGACTACAAAAGGTTCATTAATATGATTTCATTCCAACTACACTTCAAGAAACTACCACTTGTCAAGTTAAAAAAGAATATCCATAACTCTCAAAAAAAAGGTATTAAAATACTCTTCCTTCTTCCAACTATTTATCTGTGATAGGCTACATTTTCTTCATATATTTTAACCAAAACAACACATCACAACAAAATGATTATAGAAGCAGACATAAAAAAAATTCAACTGTCTCTGTTAAGCCTGACATTAAAGTAATGAGATTTTTAAAAATATAAACAACAATACTCTTCTTACTACATTTGGGGAGGTGGGAAATATACTTATTTGCATAAAAATATGTTATTATTTTTAACATATTGGTTTACCATTAGTTTGAAAAGGATTACCAAATACTGTTTTCTGAATTCATTTCAATCCCTAATGCAGTAATGAAGCAGACTATGAAAGGTTCATTAATATGATTTCATTCCAACTACACTTCAAGAAACTACCACTTGTCAAGTTAAAAAAGAATATCCATAACTCTCAAAAAAAGGTATTAAAATACTCTTCCTTCTTCCAATAGCTATTACCCACACAAACAAAGCTCCCCATTATTCTTCATACTATTTAATAGAGTCAACCTAAAATGTTGGAAATCATTGGTCCAAGTCCTAGCTTTGTTTTCTTCTCAAACCTTTTGCCACAAAATAAAGCGATGGGTATTGTTTGGTAATGCAAAGTGTCCTTCTGGTCTTAGTTTGATAAGAACGTTATTAAGAAAAGATGCTACATTTAATCAAACTGGTTTGGGATATGGTAAACAGAATAATGGTCATTAAAGATGTCTATGACCTAATCCCCTAAACATGAGAATACGTTATCTTAAGTGCCAAAAAGTATTTTGTAGATATGATTAAATTAAACTCCTTGGTAGGGGGGAGATATTCCTGGATGACCCTGATGACTCAATGTAACCACAAGGGACCTTCTAAGAGGAAGCAGGTAGGTCAGAGTCAGCATAAAAGATGTGATACATGGGGACTCACAAGTCAAGGAATGCAGGTGGCCTCTAGATATAAAAGCATAAAAACAGAGCCTCCTGCCACCTCCAAAATGAACTCAGCTCTGTCAACCCCTTGATTTTAAGGTTTCTGATATCCAGAATTGTAAGATAATATATTGCTTCAAGTCATTCAGTGTGTGGTAAGTTGTAACAGCAGTTACAGGAAATTCATACGTTAGGATTCACTCATATTGACCACATTACGTTTATTCTGCAACCTATGACATAATGTTCGAATTAATATAATTTTGATTATTAAAAATTAGTTGGGGCTATGGTATTTTATTATTTTAATACAGTTTTATATTTTATTTTCTGATATTTATTTCATATATTTTCATCCACATATTATAGTACTAAGATTAATCTGTAGTTTTCAATGCCATAATGACATTTGTCATATTTTATAATTAAAGTTTTCTGGCCTTCTCTAGGTTTATAAATTACTTGAGAAATGTTATTTCTCTCTCTTTATAGGCTATAGATCTGCTTATATACTCTCAAAATTTTTAATCAGTGCAACTCTGAAAATACAAAGTTAAAACTTGAATTTACTTAATTTATTTTTTAATACCTATAGGCTTATTTAATTTTTCCTTCCTTTTCAGACCAATTTTGATAACTTAGGAATGTACATGTATATTGTTGAGATTTTTTTAATTTTATAGAAAAAAGGTAGTTTGTAAAATTCTCTCAAAATGCTTAAACTTTCCCATCTACTGATAAATCCTTTTATAAATTATAAAATTATTCATTTAGTTTTTCCTTTCTTGTATTGTTTGAATACATCAGTTTTTCTATTAGTTGTATTCTGCCCTTTTTTATTATTGTTTCCTAAAAATAAATTATTGACTAAATTATATTATTCTTTCTGAGTTTTCTATGTTTGCTTTATTCTGTATATTCAAACTCTTTGGGTTAATATTTAATTACTTGATTTCTGTTCTTTAATACTATTAAATAAATGAGGACCTTCAGGCTACAAATTTGCCTTTCAGTCAGAACTTTGGAAGTATCACAGAAATTTTAATTAGAAAGTTGTCCTTGTCTTTCTAAAGACTTCATAACAAAATTTTTTAATTCAAGAACTCATTAGCAAAATGCTTTGTTTTTCTTTTAAAATTGAAGTAGTGTTTTTGTTTGTTTGTTTATACTGTGCAATTAAATTTTAAATTCATTGTAATATCACTAGAGAATATAACCTATGCAGCTTTTACTACTTCCTGTTAAAATTTGGGGGCATATTTTTGTTTCATGATCACTTTTTATAAATGTGTCTTAGAGAGACCAGCAGATGGTGTAATGGTTGCGTCACTGGACTCCCATGTAGGCGACTGCTGTTAGAGTCCCAGACCCAGTGGCTTAAACTCACGCCAGGTGCGTGTGCGTGCATGCTCAGGATCCTGGGAGGAGAAGGAATTATGGCATGGCTATCCCCTCTGAGGGGTGATTTCTCGCTTTCTGTCTCTCTGTCTCTCTCTGTCTTTCTGGAGAGCGCACTCAACCCAATAAATAAATAATTAAATGTGTCTTAGACATTTGTAATGAAACTAAGATGGGACCAACTGATGGCATAATGGTTACATTACTTGTCTCCCATTTAGTCAACCACAATTTGAGTCCTGGACCTGGCAGCTTAAAACTCACACCAGGCACGTGTGGGTGCATGCTCAAAATCTCGAGAGGCGAATAGAGGGGAAGGGACTGGCATGACCATCTCTCCTGGAGGTGATTTCTTGTTTTCTGTCTCTGTCTCTCTCTTTCTGGTGAGTGCACGTACCCTATAACAAAATAATGTCTTTAAAAATCAAAAACAAAAAACTGAGACTTCTATAGAGTACAGGACTTTTATGTAAGTGTGTATATCTTTTATGAAATTTTTTAGCAGATGTATATAAACCATATATCATATATGTAAAAAAATTTAATTCATACTTATTTTTTAGGTTTTTGCTCTGACAAGGACTAGGAATGTTTTATGAGTCTCTTCATGTATTTCCTCCTTTTTTAATTTTTTGAGAGATTTTTGCTTTAGTGTGCATTCACTCGCCAGAGAGATAGTGAAATAGAAAATGTGAAACTACCCCCTTGAGGAGATGGCCATGCTACAACCCTTCCCCTTCATCCTCCCCTTGTTATTTTGGACACACGCACACACACACACACACACACACACACGCCCAGTGTGAGTTTCAAGTCACCAGTCTAGGACTCAAACCATGGTGAATCACGTGGGAGTTCACACCTTAATCACTATGCCACCAGCTAACCCCACTTCAGAGATTTCTAACAGCTTTTGTTGCATATTATTTTGATATTATCTTTTCAGTTACCTAATGTTTCATGATTTTATAACTTTACTATGACTTTTATTTATCAATAAAAGGTGTCATGTTACATATGTCTTACTATTGAATTTTATTTACCTTAAAATTATTTTTATGCTCTACTTTTTGTTTCTATTTTTTGTTTTGGAAGTCTGATATATATATATTCATTTATAATGTTATATTTAACATTCTCTTTCATATTGTTATTTAAAGAAATCCATTGCCAGCCTGAACTGTGTACTTCACAAGTAACATAATTTTCTTGCTAATATTCCTCATTTTTTGTTTTAGTTTAGAATCTAATAATTTTACCAGTATATGCTTAGTGAAATTAATATTGCCTAAGACCTGATGTGGTATTTTTAAAAATAAGGTCTTGGACCAGCCAGTGGCATAGTTGTTTATGTAGCTGGATCCCAACTGCCCAACTGCATGGTTAGAGTGCTGGACCTGTAGTTTAAAAACAAACCAGGTTCATGTGCATTTATGCTCAAAATCCTGAAAAGAAAATGGAGGAAAAGGGATTGCAGCATAACCATCTCCCTGGGGTGGTGCTTTCTCACTTTCTCTCTCTGTCTCTCTCTCTGTATGTCTCTCTGGCAAGCATACATGCCATGAAGCAAACATTTTAAAAACAAAATATTGGATCTTATTTTTACTAATAAATCATCTTCTGTTATATCTTTCTTTATTACTTCTGTTCATCTCTATCCTCTTTTTTATTTGTAAATTGACTCATATAGCTATGATATTCATCTCACAATTTTTTTTGTTTTCCATTGTATATGCTTTTTCCTGAAATTATATTATTTTTATCATCTGCTTCTTTTTTCTTTTGTTAATTTAATTTTCTTTCTGTCATTTTCATTGTAGCCTGCTTTACCTCCAAGTTATTTATCCAGCAATTGTATTTCTCATATCTACCCAATACTTCCTATCAAAATTTTATTTTGTAATTAGAGTATTTTGTAGTTTGTTGTTAGAGCCCAACAAATGAATAACTTTTTCAAAAATCTTGTTAGAAACATGAATCATAAATTTTATAGCATGTTCCCATGTTTCTGAAAACATTTACCTCAGAAAATACACTCTTTAACCTCTGACTCTACAGTCAATTCTCTACTTTGTATTTAAAGTAGTTACCTATTATATCCGTTCTCTAAGGTAGAGAGCTGTTCAATACCAACCTCTGAAGAAAGTAGTCCCAATGCTGGGATCTTATAAATGTTGTGGTCCACAGTCTGCCAGGCTGACCTGAGAATATTGGCAATATTAGACCAAGAAAATAAAATATTCAAAAGGAAAGAGACAATATTTGACCAAGATTTCAGACTGAGTACATCCACCTTTTTTTCTTCTACCTAATATATTTGAAATGATAGAAAATACACTTTTGAAACATATTAATGTACAGCATCACTGAAAAATGAGGAGTGCTTTGGGTAGATTAGAATTTCCAGGAATTTTGAAAGATAAAACACATATGAAAGAGAGAAAAGTAATCCCAGGGGTGCACTGGACTCAGCAAGAAATGTTCCTCGGAAATTATTAGACTGCCAATCACCTTGAAGAATGAGAAGCAGAAGTATTTACTTGGAAGCCACAGCCTACGTAATGGTTGGAGAGGCAGGGTTTTGGAGCAGGTGGCTAGCCAGACCAAGAATAATGGAGATCTCTTATTCCTTGAACACCTCAGCCAGAGCATGTATGGTCTCTCCCCTGAAACCACCAGAGATAATCCACAGATTGTGAACAGGGATATTTAAACACAAAAATGAAGAGAGAGGTAATAATCACCAATTATTTGAGGAAGTGGTCAACATGAATAAAGACAACTAACTTGTCAAAGAAAGAATTAATAACTGAGAAAAAAAAGTTTCCAGAGCACACAAAGGACTTAGCAATTTCTAGTTAAGTAGACCAGATATGTCTAGAGCCCTTCAAACTGTTCTTTCATACATAAAGATAGAGACATCTAATGACCTTAGAAATTTTAAATATGATTGTCAAAAAAATTTAAATAGTAAATTTAAAGCTAATGTAATAAAAATGTGCTGAAGAATAAATTCACAAACAGCAGCATAAGGGATACTTCTAAAATATGATACAAAAGGGCAAAGTAAAAACTGTAGTAAAAACTCTAAGACACATAGAGAACAGAAATATAAATCCCACCATCTATCAGGCTGGATTTACAGAAAGAGAAATAAATACAATGAAGAAGAAATAATTAAGAAAATTATATAAGAAAAGTTTACAGAGCTAAAGAAAGATCATGCTTTTGGGCCTACCTAGGGCTCAGTAGAATTAACCAAAAGCATAACTTATAAAAATAATAATAATGTATATCAATATTATAATAGTAGAGTTTTATAACTCCAAAGGAGAGAAAAATTCTATAGCTAATTTTTTTTAACCTAGCCAGATTTTTAAGTTAATTAGAAGAGGAAACACTGAAAAGTTTACCACACTCACTTCCTTTCTAAAAATAATGACTTAGGAATAATAAAAAGCTCAATAAAATAAACTATACAAATGACCAAAATGGCTACAAGAAGTGGTAGAAAATATGAACAGAATAATTACTATAAGAATAAGGTTCAAATTTTATTACTAGAAAAGGCACATAAAGTCTTAGCAAACACTTCCCAGAACACATAATCCCTAACAACACAGAAAACAGGAAAATGTGGAAGTCTGCCCAACATATTCTTTAAGACTAGCATAATCCTGATACCAAAAATTGGACAAGGATAAGACAAAATAAAATTATAGTTCATTTTCACTTAATATCTAAATTCAGGAATTACTTATGAGTCCCATAGTTCAGCCACAAAATAAAACATTATTATCAAATAAGATTTGCTGTAGAAATGAAAGGATGATGTAACATGAAGAAATTTATTAGAATAATTCAGTATAAAGAGTAGATTAAAGGAAGAAAATGATATGATAACTTCAATACATGCCAAGGATTTTTAATAAAATTCAACTCCCATTATTGATTTAAAGTGGTGATTAAATGCTACTGTCATCCAGATTCCTATCATTCCCAATGAAAATGAGAAGTTCATTTTCTTTGGAGCATCACCCACCATGGCCCCCACTTAGATAGAAGAGCCACAACTGATTTTCTAAAGAATGTGGTATTCCCTCAGAATTTCTTAATGCCTCATTAAAGAGAATGCTCTCTAGGCTCTCTTGAGAAACATAATTAAAGTATGAGAGAGCAGGTTATAAATAATTCCATTGTAACATTCTACCCAACCAATTATTTTTATTCTTTCCTCTATAAAATATAAAAGAATTTGTAAAATCTTAACTTCACTTAATGGAACTCACCACAAAGAAAAGATTTTAGTTAATCATCAGAGCAAGCTATTAGAGTCATTCCTGGTATGTTGCATATTTGTAAGTCCCATGTGTTTTGCTTTGTGATTATTTGATACCATCCCAAGACTAGAAGGTAAACTCTACTGAGAGACCAGGACATATCCTTACTTAAACAAAGGAATCCCTATAATACTTAGAACTTATCTTGTGCATGTTGGTATTAATTTTTTTATTAACTTCGTAAGAACATATAAAGGTTTGAACCATATCTCACATAACTTTGAAATTAAACCTTTAAAACAGTGTTAAGAAACAGTAAGCAAATATCTGAGTTTTCTAAGTGTAATATTATATTTGATTTTATTTTAAATTAATGGAGAAGCAAATGTTTTTCTTGTTTAACTACAACTTAAGCCCAGCATCAATCTTTTGGCTACACTTAAGACTTCCCTATCTCTTAATGAGCTAAGTTATTCATTAGTGTACTAGTTGCTACATAAGATCATAAAGGGAGCTACAGGGTAGAACCCCAGACACCTAGGAAAGCTAACACTGGGCCCAGTGACGGCAGTGTATTCTGGGTGCTGCTGATGCTGAGGCTACATGGGAGGTCCAGGTTTGATTCCTAACCCACACTGAAAAGCCGGGAGTAGTGTGCACCCCAGTTACTGGTGTGGTACCAGTTACTCTGGAGCCTGAGAAGGATCATGACATGGTAAGACCCTTATAAAACACCACATGCACATGTATGCCTGCGTGATGAAAAGTTAGTACCTAATTCCATACTAGCCACAGCTGTGAGCTGCATCAGTAACGATGCAGATAAGAACATTTTCCATGATCAGAAGTAATGAAACAGACTGCTCAGTACCACTTGACTAGGACGATACATTGGAGGCTTTGAGGGTGAAGTGAATGGTTTTAGTAGTATTCCGTGGCCTGAAATCCTTGATGAACATCCCTAAACACCTTAGCTAATGTCACAAAAAGACATGAATGCCATGGGGAACAAAGAAGCCCACAATTACTTAGCTTTTTGTTTAAATCATCTTAAAATTGCTTAGTTTTTCCTCACATCATTTTGTAGACTTCTTTATTCCTAAATGTGTCTCAGTGTTGAGGACATCACAGGTCCTGATGCATGTGATTGGATGGGGAGGAAGAATAGGTATCTAAAAAAGTATCCCTGGGCCCAGTTACTGGAGTTCTATGTGAGAAACGAATCTTTGGTGGTCCAAGTATATACTAGTGGCCTCCAACCTGGCCCTGGACTACCAAATGTTAATAGAAAATTATAAAGAACATGTGAATGGGTTCGAGTTCAAGAGATCAGAAACCACTGTGTATTTATAGCCACTTCACAAACTGGCTCTATCTTCAAAAAATTAAGCCTGCACACTTTTTTCCCTAGCAGCCCACTTTTTTCAACTTAGTTTTGAAGTCGCAGGGCAAAATCTGATTCATACCATTAATGTCTCTTTGTTCTTGGTTCTACCGCTTTCACAAAAATGCTGTAGGCAGTCCACTTGAATGACTAATTTACTGGAGAAGATATGAGAGTCCATTCAGTTGCAACTGTAAAATAATTCAAGTAAGACAATGGTGCCTGCTAGCACTCCACGGTGAAGGTTTGTCCCTGAAACTATTCAATTCACCCCAATATATTCATCCCAGAAGTTAAAGGTCTCAAGTAGAATGTCTTGTTCATAAGCAATTTGTCTTTTCTATTATAAATTAAGCAATAAAAAAGAGGGTTTTTTTAAGATAAACCAAAATCAAAACACTTCACACCATTCCACTGAATTTCACATTATAAAATTTATTTTTAGGTACTGTTTATATTGTATTTTGAAGCAAAATAGTCTTACCTGAGTTAGATTCAAAACAGTCTTTGTTGTAGTGTTTTAGCAGGTGTGAAATATATAAAAATTGATGTACACATACTGAGTTTGATTATTTTAATCTTTAAAAAGTGTTATTCATGAACAGTGTAGTAAGAAATACCAGCAAGCTTAGATTTAGAATGTAATTATAATAAAGTTATGGAAATTGTCCTATTCACCAGTACTAAAGCAATACTGAGTTACCCAAATACACATGCTTCCAGTGAGTTCTGTTAGATAAACTGTATTTTTTAACTCACTACAATTTTGGTTTTCTTCTACATAATAAACTCTCAAACATAACCGAGTCTATCTTTATTTAAATAGATGAAGTTAAGTATTCAAACAGCTGTTGAAAATTTAGAATTATTATCTACCTACAATATTCAGGTAAAGAATTGAAATTAGATAATTATGAATAAAGCAGAAATTGTCAAAACATGCAAAGTTTTGGCATCAGTCTTTCTAAACTAGTATTCAGGAAAGATTGTCATTGCTTGGCACACTGTAGGTGATCAATAGATTTCCTTTAAGGAATTAAATGAGGAAATTAAAATAATAAAATTATGAATTCTGCTTAAATTTTCATGAGGGATGCATTGAAGTGAGAAATCAGAAAGCATACATAAACTGGGCTGCTATGAACACTTTTGGATGGGGACTTCAAAATGAAAAACCAAACGAGGCCTACTGGCAAGGGCGCAGTGGCTTGGCAAGACAACCTCCTGTATCAGGTGAGCCCATGGATGCACTCACAATCCTGGCTGGCTAGAAATCTGGGGGAAGGATCGTGGCATGACAAGATCCTGTCAGGGGTCTCTCTATCTCTCTTTCTCTTTCTCAAAATAAATAAATAAACTTTCAAAAAACACATAATAGAGAAGAGAACAAGATATGCAGATAGATAGAAGAATACAGCAACTGGAAATGTGACAGAATGCAATGCTTCTAGTCTCAAAATTTATAATATTGTTCATGTTGGTCTTCCACTTAATAAATAGAGCCAGATTTTATAAGATTGGAATGGATTAATCAAAAATATCAGAAAGGGCTCATAAATGTCAGCCAGTATATCACAAGAATACAGTGTCATAAAAAATCCTTATGCCCTGGCCCAGACCCCAAGTTCAGCCTCAACTCATACCTATTCTTGCCTCCTTTATTCTTTCTTTCTGTTTTTTTTTTTTTTTTTTTTTTTTTTTTTTTTTTTTTTACCCAAGAGGAGCGCGTGGTGGGGGGTGGGAGACAGAGGGTGAGAGTGAGAGAGGAAGTGAAAGCAAGCCACCAGATTCAGGACTCGAACCCTGGTCAGACATGTAGGAGTGTCCAGCGCCTTAACCACCATGCCACCTGCTGGTCCCTGGCCTCTTTTATTCTTAATAAAACAATTGAAGTACTTTAAATTCCCCAGAAATGACTGGCTTTCTCTCTTCTCCTTGTTTGAGTGTTAGCCCAAAGATAGCTTCCTCTGGGAATTCTTCCCTTACTCTCCAAGAAAGCCTAGATTCTCTTTTCTTTATATTCCCACCATGTGTTATACAAGGTACATTATTAGAAATGCTTTCATTTTATTCACTTTATCATAATTATGTACATGAAACACTTACTAAGCACTGTTTTAAAAGAAAATATCATATCTGACTCACTTTTATATTTTTAACATCTATAACAGTGCCTGAAACACTATAAGTGATCAATAGATAATTTTAAGGAATCAAATAAGGAAATTAAAATAACAAAATTATGAATTCTGCCCGAATGTTCATGAAGATGCTTTGAAGGAAGAAATAAGAAAGCATATGTAAATAGGGCTCTTATGAATATTTCTAGATGAGGACTTCAAAATGACAGCTCTAGAAATAATGGGAGTTGTCATGAGAACAAATTCAGTACAAGAAGATAATATGCAGATGAAGGAAAGGAACTCAGTATTGACCTTTAGGAATTCTACTTTTTAAAAAATTTCACGGGTGAGTTAAAGAGGAAAAAGAATCAACCACAAGAGAATTAAAAGTTAAGGCAGGAGGGGCTGACATGGTGATGGAGTTGTAACAATGCTCCACAATGCCGGAGGTCCTATGTCTGCATCCAGATGTCTCCCTGCTCAATCCGTCACAAGCACATGCAAGGTTGACTAAAGGGGGGGGTGGGTCATGGTATGAGGACACTGTTGGGATACATGTCTCTTTTTTCTCTATATACACTTTCCCATACGAGAAATAAATACACTTTAGAAGAAAAAGAAGAAAAGAATGAATCCAAGAGAGTGTGCTCAAAGCCAAGTGAAGAGTACTTCATAAGGGAAGAAATGGTCAATCCAGTAAAATATTGCTAAATTGTGTGAAAGTAACACTTTGGGACCAAACAATGCATATACTTTCCATAACTTTGTTTTCAGTAGTGGAATGAAAACCAGATTACCATGGTTAAAGATTAAATGAGAGAAAAAAAAAAAAAAAGATGAGAGGTGAGGAAGTGCCGAACACGCACAGATAGTTGAGATGTCTGAGAAAGGAGAGAGAAAAATGGGAAAGGGCTGGCTGAAATGAATATGGAGCCAAGGAAGAACTGTATTTAGCATAGAAGATACAAATGATCCATTCTAGTGATACTGATATTGCAGAAGAGAAGGAATAACTCAGAAAGAAAAGGCTGTATTTGAAAGGAGTTGGGATCCAGAGTACAAACAGAGGGTTTGGCCATTGGTCAAAGGAAATTTATTCTTCTATGGGTTAAAGAGAAAAGAGTAAAGATAAGGTGAAAGTGAGTAGGTCCACAGATATAGAAGCAGGAAGGTAAGAATTTGATTGCAGATCCTATAGAGTCAGAATAAATGCCATGTTCTTTATCTCATGCCAAAGTATACAGTTCATATCTGTGTCTGTCAAAATAAACTATGTCTGACAGACAATCTCAAAATCCCAATGAATAACAACAGCATAGGTGTGTTTCCACTCACACTGTTGTATAAGTCACAAAGTCAGCGATAACCTGGCTCCTCTTTGCCCATTATGTGGAACAGGGCAGATTGTCATGGAATGGGAAAAGGGCATGTGACCCAAGTCTTGAAACTTCTGCCTGGAAGTGGCACACCTCAATTCTGCTTCTGTTTCATTGACCAAGACATGTCCAAATGCCATGTCTGAGTTAAACAGAGCAAGGATGTGTAATATGTTTAGGTGGGAAGAGATACTGCAGAGAAGGCCACAGAAGGCAGGGAAGGCCACAAAAGGCTGGGAAGACCACGGGTGAATACAATCTACAGTCTTATAAATAGTCCATTCCAGTCCTTCCATTAGGAAATCTGAGGTAAAGCTATTATTTCCAGTCACAGATTTTTTTTTTCTTATGAAGACCTACTCTGCATGTTCATGCTTGCGAGACTGAAATGACTTATGTATTTTAGAACTTTCCCTGGTTTATTACCATCAGCTAAACTACCATTCTAGCTGTAGCTCTAGTCTTCCTTTTGGCAGACGGTCATGGGTGATGTCTTCATCTGTTCGTTCAGAAAGTATTTACCATATATTCAGTATATCAAGATCAGTCCTTCTCTTACTTCCATAGAAAGCCTGGACTTCCAAATTTCTCCGCCATAAGAGAAACTGCTATACTTTCCAGGTGATAAATGGGTAAAAGATATTCCTTATAATAACATTAATTGTTTATGTGGTTAAATATCTCCTAGGTTTGAGAAAACTACAGGAAAACAGTAAATGTAAAGTCTATGTGTCAGCTCCTAAATTAAATTAAAATTTTTAGTATATTTTTTGATAATTAAATGGATATTCTCTTTCTTGGAGGAGGACAAAATACTACAAGAAATTCTATTCTTGATGTGATACCAGAATTGTATCATTTTCACATAACCAGTAGAAAAAATATTAATCACTTTATTAATTAATTGGAAGGCTGTGTAAGATAGATATATTGGAGAAGCATCATAAGATTGAGCCTTGTTCTGCTGAGGTTCAAAATGTGAAAAACACTTTTAAGTTGTAGAATTCAATGACAGACAGAGAAAGAAAGAAAGTTGAACTAGCTCATCTATAAAGCTCGTCTATGAAGAAATATAAGGTTTCCATAAGCCTTCCATAAATTAAAGCACCCTCATTGGTAATTGACTAGCATAGCAATAAGATAGTAGAAAATTTTCCGGCAAATACTATTTAGCCTTTAAACAAAGTTCTTCATTGTATTTTCCTATATTTAACATGATTCCTTACCGGAGCATATTGCTACTTTGTATTCCTCTTGATATTTTCATTTAAAAGAGAGCCGCTGTGCAAAATAATGTCCTTGTCTGTCCCTTCCTCATACAAACCTCCAATCAAATTTAATAAAGCTAGTTTGATACAATGCCAGCCTACACTTGGTTTACCCTTGGTCGACTTTAATAGGGTCAAAAATATTTTCGCATTGGCAGTGTACGCATTAATCATTTTTCCAGAGGATTTAGAAAATTGGAAGAGACAAGGCCAAGCAAAATTTTAAATTAATTGGGCCTACCCCAGCCTCCCAGGGTCACCTTGTGGCAGTTGTCCCACATTTTCCAGGTCACAGAGTTCCTGTGTTTCCTACAGCAGCCACGAGGAGAGATCCATGCTGTGGGCACACAAAGGTGAAAGAATTTCTCTTAGAAAGTGTGAATTTTACTACAGCAACCACAACAATTGCAGTTTCCAGATTGTCGCCAGACACCAACCACTTAAATAATGCATGCTCGGCTGACGCCTCCACTTGTGCATTTTCTAATCGAGTAGTCAGGAAAATTTGCAAACACTCTGTCATTTACCATAAATCCGCTGCCTACTTATAACTACAGAGTAATTAATTTTAGTGCTGCTCAGAATTATTAATTTCAGCCAGAAAAAAATCTGTTTTCACAATTGCCACATCCCTCATTTTCTTTCTTTCTTTTTTTTTTTTTTTTTTGGTCTTCCACCAATATTCATCAAAAGATGAGGCAGTTCTCTCATAGGGGAAAGTTTATTCAGAGTAATGTTATTGAGAGGCTGGTGGGATAGCAGGAGGCAAATCTGTATTTCTGCTCCTGGTCTATAAGCATGTGCTCGAGGGTGTCCAGCTGACTCACCAGATGAAGTTGGCAATAGAAAAGAAAGACTTTCAAGACAGAAAGGATATAGTAGCCTTACTATGTGATAGGTGACCCAGCTTATGGTTCAGTTTTTCTAAGATAAGGTAGCAATGGACTCTTTTGACACTTTTCCCACCCCGCTGTTTTTTTTTTTTTTTTTTTTTTTTTTGGTCTTCCACCAATATTCATCAAAAGATGAGGCAGTTCTCTCATAGGGGAAAGTTTATTCAGAGTAATGTTATTGAGAGGCTGGTGGGATAGCAGGAGGCAAATCTGTATTTCTGCTCCTGGTCTATAAGCATGTGCTCGAGGGTGTCCAGCTGACTCACCAGATGAAGTTGGCAATAGAAAAGAAAGACTTTCAAGACAGAAAGGATATAGTAGCCTTACTATGTGATAGGTGACCCAGCTTATGGTTCAGTAGATCTAAGATAAGGTAGCAATGGACTACCCACCCCCAGTGCAGAAAATACCTTCGGCCTTCTGAGAAAATCAGCAAATGTTATTTTTTGCTTGTTTAAATGATCTAAGCGTTTGACAGAAAAGAGAGTAGGAATCTTTATCAAGGATGAAAATAACTTGTAGTGGCATACACAATTATGAATTCACTGGTATGAAAATCTCAGCAATCACATGTGTATCTAACATACGCGGAATGAAAATTCAGCATTAAATATGGTGCATTTTATCTCGGTAATGCTAAATCTGGTACTCTCTCATTTGATGTTAGTTTCCTGCTAAAACAGCTGCATGCTATGTCACAAGAATGTCCATATTATAAATATGTAATGAGCATGAGAAAATTGGTACAGCTTTGTTTGACAAATGGCCACATCTCTCCCTATCAGTAGCAGGAACGCATTGCTAGCACAAGTATTGGCACTTTAATTGCCATGGAAGATTTCGTTTCCGCTTTCCACTGCATGAGTGATCAAGAAAAAAATGAAGGGAAAGTAAACTAACATCCAGAGCTGTAAACATGACTCACTGGGAAATCAGACATGGGTAAGTAAATTCCAGGATGTTTGTGGTTATCTGGGTCTAAACACTGCTGAGAGTTCTGGCTACTCTTGCTTTTAACTATTTTTGTTCTGGATGCTTCTTAGCCCAAGAGCATTCTTACAATGACCTTCTACCTTTTGGTTATGAACAGTCTGATGGCTGTATAGAAAAGAGGGGATGAGTCAGTATTCAGGAAACTACAGAGTAGAGTCCACAATGCTCTCATTAAGATTGAAGAGCAGAGTTGAGAACTCCTTCATCGTGTTCATCTCTGTACTGTATGTTTTCTGCATAATACAGTGGGGTAATTCTGACATGAGGTAACCATAGTTCTATTGCAATTTGAAAGATCCTAAAACAAGATCAAGAGTGTAGGAAAAGCTTGTAAACATAGAAAAAATATGTCAGAGGAAGATTTTGAATAGATAATCCACTTGAACAGCTACACGAGAATATTGAGGCAACTGAAAAAAACACTCTTGTGGAGAGCTAAGAGAGTCGCCTAAAACCTTAGCTCTCAATGTGTGGGGCAGGCTTAGAAGCATCTGCACCACCTGGGAATCTGTCAGAAATGAAGACATTCGGGCCCCACCCCAGATCGTCTGAATCTACATGTTAACAAGTCATGAGATTCTTGTGCACATTAGTGTTTGAGAAGCACTGTTCTAAATCATAGCTGTAGAAAATAACAATAATAATAATAATAATAATAATAATAAAAAACTTCACAGTTCTTACACAAAGCATTGCCAAGAATCTGTTTTCTGCTTTCATTTTAAGCTAACAAATTACCTTCCAAGTCTACCCTTTTTCCCCTCCTAAGTCCCACTCCCCTCGACACATACACACAAATGGCATTGTTCCAGACATAGATATAATTAATGTGTCTTTAAGAAACACCTTCATTTCAAGTCGAGGATGAGTCTACTTAAAACGAATCATTGTATACTTGAAAATCAAGAAACGTAAGATAAAAAAAGCTAACATTTCTATTGTTCTATTAAAATTTTCTGGGTTTCTATCCCACGGGTTCTTTCATCTCTTCTAGCTGGCCTCTTTTTTAAGCGGAAGATTTGGCAAACATGCCTTTGGAACTATAAATTTTATTTCTTGGTTATGGGGCAACACTCTGAAATCATGCCCAAGCTGATGAGACAAACATCCATCCTCTGTTTTTTAATACCTAAATTGCCTGGGCTGTGATAAAGGTTCATTTTAAGAAGAAAAAAAAGATACTTTTTTAAATCACTGTGATAAATAATTCAAACATTGTGTAACTAATCCAGAAAGTGAATGGAGTTCAACCCATTAATTAGTCATTACCAACTACTGACTTGTACAATATTATCAGTGGCGTTTCTGGCTAAAATATTAGGGAGTTATGTCCAGGATGAAGTTAGAATACGGGACTTTTTAAAACACATGAATTGTCTCTGGAAACATTTGTCACTACATTGAGCCACTAGTGAGACATTATGTTGTTTAATATTACTTTGTTCAGTAAGTCACAAACATGTAAACCTTCGTTCAGGATATTTTGTTAAAAGAAGCACTGTGCTGATTCCACAGTATTTTGCCAGTAAACTGAATTCTTTTTCGCAAGTCTAGGATTTGTTTAGCTCCAGGCATCTGTGTTTGGATTGTAAGAATGCTGATTGGTTCACTGCCAGGGGCGCCCAAAGGTCAAGCTGTCCTTCTTCAGAGTCTCTCTCTCTCTCTCTCTCTCACTCTCACTCTCTCTCTCTCTCTCTCTCTCTCTCCCTCGCTCTCGCTCTCACTCTCGCTCTCACTCTTGTTCCTTAGTGTCATTAATCAGAGTTAAAAGATAGTGGAAAAGGCAATGACTTGAAATCATTTCATTCCTTTTTTCAAGGATCTTTTTAAAAGCTGAACTTGGTGTTGGTGTGAGGTCGAGTTGATGTGAGTACAGATCACACTGGCACGCTTCTGACAGGTGACCTGAAACCTTTCAAACTGACATCTGTCACAGAGACAGACACAAGTTTTTTAGCCCAAGAGCTTGTTTTCCTGACATTTCATTTTTCATCAGATTTTGAGAAAAGGGAAAAAAGATGAACTTGAAAAAGTCTTGCCAGGGGCAGAAAATAAGATCAGGCTTTCTGCAGCTGCCTGACTCACCTTTAAAGGTTAGAGGTCTAGCAAAAGTGAACAAAAAGATCTCAGTTTGATGTTATTGGATAAAAGGACAAGTTATTACTTTAAATACATTTCTAAGACTTGCATAACCATTAGGCAGCATTACAGGAGAAATGGAATCACAGTGAGATTACATATCCATTTTAAACCCCAATTTTAGAGTTTAGTCATGAAGCAAATCAAATCCAACCTCACCTATTCATCTGGCACAAAAGAGGAAATCCACAGGTGCATGAATTTTCTCATGAATTGAATAATTTCCTGCTCCTATGATATTGAAATGGCCAGTGAAATTTAGACAAGATATTGAAATTATTACTTTGGACTACAGAGATTTTTTGCATTAAAATAGTTACATAGTTTATTTTAACTGAAAACATTTTTAAAAATATGCCTTTGAATAATCAAAAGAGAAAAGAACTTGAGTCCAAAAAATACCTGGGTTATAGTCTTAGCTCGACTAAAAGTCTGCGCTTGGACAAGTGACATTTCCATTTCAGTTTTATCATCTGTAAAATGGGGGAAATAATATCTATCTCATGTAGTCTCACTGAGGATGAAACAAAATAATGTAATTGCATGCTGCAAAATTTAAAATAGTAAAGCCAGGGGTGGAATTCATATCAACCTCATCTTTTTTTTTCCCCCCAACTGTGTAATACAGTAATTGACACAAAGTTAACTCTTCATAAATGGCACTTAGCTTGAATTGGAAGGTGGTGCTTTCTTTATTATCAAATAACATTTTTCTAGCCAAGTCCAGGAAATTTTCCTATGACAAAATGCATGGTTGAAGATTGGGAAAGGTTTTTCTTTAATTAATCCTTGAGATTATTTCCAAATATAGTTATAAGAGTGGTAACTTTGGCATTCACTAAGAGACTAAGCACAATTCAAACCATATAATTTTCAAGTCTAGGGAATGGGATAAATCAAACTAATTTGAGATAGAATTGTACATATTTTCCAAAATAATGGATCCCATATTGCCAACTGGATAGCATTCCTTTCAGTATCAAATGCAGTAATTCCACATAAAGCTCACCTTTTTATAGAATCTGAGAAGTAACAGAATTAACTAGCTAAGTAATAGGAGCTAAAAATCTTGGATTGAAACAACTCATTGTAAAAATCGAGCTCACCTTGGTAAGTGCACCCTCGAAGCAGTCTCAAAACAGTATTTACATATTCTACTGATAGCCCCTCTCCACAAAAATGGACCATTATCACTACAGAGTATCTCTTACACATCAGTGATACTTAATATATGGTACTCATTATACTATTCAGCAAGGGTTAAGACCCACAAGCTTACAAATTTGAGTATGACATCTACTCCTGTAAGTGAATTAGGATCCAGAGCTTAATGCTCCACTGATAATCCTAAATATTAATCTTTATTCTGCTCTACTTTTTAGCAAACTCCTCACCAATACATACACGTAAGTGAAACCGATGTACAAGAAGTTTGTGTTAGGGAAATATAGTAGCAAATGTTTTAAAATATGAGGCAATGATGGGCCAGAGGTGGTGTAGTGGTTGGAACACTGTACTCCCACAGGGTCAGCTGCAGTTCGAGTCCCAGTGGCTTGAAATTCACCCCAGGTACATGTGCGTGTGTGTCCAAGATCCTGGAAAGAGAGTGGAGGAGAAGGGATTTCACGTGGCCATCCCCTCAAGGGGTGATTTCTCGCTTTCTGTCTCTCTGTCTCTCTAGAGAGCACTCACATCTTATAGCAAAAATCTTTCTCTCAAAAAAAAAATATGTATATTTGTGTGTGTGTGTGTATGAAGCAATGGTACTATAGTTGCTCATTCTTGTTTTCATTTCAGTTATTCATCTTCTGCTCTTCCTCTAAGGAAAATAATAGTCATCACACTACATGTTTCAATTCTTCATGTTGGAAAAAAAAAAAAACCTATAAAAACAGTGAAAATAACTTGAATCTTTCCTTCAACCTATTTTTTAACCTCCGTTGGGTTTCCTTAAGAAATTCTTGGCTACTGCTATCTTGTAGAAGTTGCCTAGTTTTTATAGTTCACAATCATTCTGTGTTATTTTTTGATAACCTTGAGAAAAACTTTTTTTAAACAAGTATTTCTTTTAGTTTATTTTATTAAATATGTTCTGCATACCTTGGATAACCAATGGTTGTTTTGATGATAATTATTTAAGTAATGTTCACAAAAGAATATTGCATGAAAAATTCAATCTATACTACTTAGAACTTTATAGAATCATCTAAAAATAATATATAAAAATCCCCTTTGAATAAACTTTGTATTACTCTAGATAGCTCTTCTTCCTTACTTGACAATGTAATTTATTGTGTTAAAATTAACGTATTCCCCTTGACCATAATCTATTTGAGTTTTTTTTGTTGTTGTTGTTTTTTGTGGTTTTTTTTGTTTTTTTTTTTTTTTGGAGAGGTTTTTTGCTATAGGACGAGTGCGCTCGCCAGACAGACAGAGAGACAGAAAGCAGGAAATCACCCCCTGGTGGGGTGGCCACGCCACAATCCCTTCTCCTCCATTCTCCTCTTGGGATCTTGGGCACGCACTCACACGCGCCCGGCGTGAGTTTAAGCCGCTGGGTTCGGGACTCGAACTGCGGTTGACTACGTCAGAGTCCAGCGACATAGCCATTACACTAACTGCTGGTCCCACTATTTGAGTTTTTTAACATCCTTTTTTCCAATTCTTAGTACAATTTTCAATACTAGGTTTCAAAGGATCAAATACCTTTTTATTATTTCTGAATTTGTGTGTAATCTGAGGTGTATGATCTGCACGTTTCTGCTTCTCTGACATTTATTTATTCACAATTACACAAAATTTAGGGACTGGGTTTTATAAGTGCTACTTGATATCCAAGAACAGGCAGAACTCATTTATGAGACTTTTAAAGCCATTCTTCCCCAAAACAAAAAGTTACATTGTTCTAAGGTCATGTGAACTGAAGTGCCAGAGTTCAGTTTCAGTTCAGAAACACAAACCCTGAAGATATGAGTGGGTTTCCAATGTGGTGAAATATTTTAGATTTAGTTTCTCAGCTGTAGAAGAGGGATGATACAAACAAAGTAACACTTCAGAGTCTATGAACAAACAGACATTTCATACACTGGGTGGCTTCGGGTGAGTAGAAAGGGCTATTACAGCTTTAATTTATTTCCTCTGTGCCCCACTCATTCTTTGAGTTAAGAAAGGGTCAAAACTTCTTTTGACTTGAGCAGGATCTACTCCTGATCAGGGAAACAGCTGTGACACAGGTATTAGAATCTGTCCACCTCTACTGGACCTCCAAGTCTGTATTGATCATGTTGACACAGTCTTTAATAACTGCTGCAACTTTCAAACTAGGAAACTCACCTCTGCCTGCCTGATTAAGGAACAACTGCACAAAGCCTGCCTTCAGTTCCTAATTCCTTTACTTTGGCTCAAATTTCTTTGTACTCTCTGCCAATGTCTGACTTTGTCAAAAGGATGCCCATTTCAAACAATTTCTTCTTAAAAAATAAATCTGATGTTTTTTTTTTCTTTTCTGATGATATCAACAATAAATACATGCTTATTGGAGATGACACAGAAAATTCATCCAAGACCATACTTGCTTCAGTTGCTTTTTCCTAAACCTTGTTTTATATATACATATTAAGACATACAAAAAAAAGTTATTTTGCATTTAGGTTTTTCAACAAAATATAAGCATTTTTCCATTATTTAAAAATACATGCTTATAATAATTTATTGACTGAATAATAGTCTTTTGATATAATTCTAATGGTATGCTCTATGTATTGTCCTTTTATGTATCTTTAGTGAATTTTTCACAAATTTTAAAAATCTTTTTATATCTCTTTATAGATTAAAATTGAATCACTTGTCCTGTTCAAAAATATTTCCCAGAGATTGCTTGTCTGTTAAATCAAGTAAGATTTTTTTTGATGCTTAAAAGTTTTTCATATGTTGGCAAATATATTGATCTTTGATTTTGTTCTTATTTTTGCAGTTCCCGATTCTTTTTTTTCTACTTTTGGTTTTTCCCATTGTCTTTTAAGCTGGGAAGTTTTTACCAAAACTTGTGAATTTTATTTGAGCTTTTTATAAATTCTGCCTTTTCTGAGCTTTGGTGGAAGTAGTATTGACTTGAAGTAAGGTTAATAAGGAGTAATGGCATTATGCCAGTAGTATCCACAAAAAAATCATCTAGGATATTTTTTGTAAGATTTTAATTAGAAGGATAAAATAAGACCTGGGAATTTTCTTTATTTTTCTTTTTTATGTTTAAGCTCTAGAGGGGCATGTACTCACCAGAGAGACAGAGGGAAAGAAGGAGAGGGAGAAAATACCTCTCAATGGGGTGTGGCCACACTGCAGTCCCTTCTCCTCCATTTCTTCATCCTGTCAGGATTTGGGGCGTGCTTACACACATGCTTGGCATGTTTTCAACCCTCCAAGACCAAGATTCAAATCGCAGCCAGCCATGTGGGATCCAGCTCCCTTTCACCACTAGGCTATGGGGCTGACCTGGGATTTCCATTTTTAACAAGTGATTATGTTGAGGTAGTCTATGGATCACACTGGAATTATGTGTTCCATATTTTAAAATTAGATAAGCACTTTCAACACATGGTGCTGGAACACTTGGATATCCATATGCAATAAAACAAAATGAATTTCAATCCATATCTTGCACCATATACAAAAATTAACTCAAAATGGATTATATAAGAAAATTTAAAATACATGGATCATAGACCTAAATGCAAAACCTAAAACTATTAACCTTCTAGAGGAAAATCTCAGAGAAAAATCTTTGTGGCTTTGAGTTATAGAAAAATGTCTTAGTTATGACATCAAATGCATAATTTGTAAAGTAAAAAAAATAATAACTTGGATTTCATCAAAATAAAAACTTCTTCTCTATGAAAAGAGCTTAAGAAGACAAACTATAGCCTGGAAGAAAATATTTTCAAAGCATATATCTGATAATGTTACTTATATACAGAATATTTAATTCATAAAGCTTAATAATAAAGAAAACAAGTAACCAAACTGAATGATGAGCAAAATGAACCAACATTTCATTTCATCAAGGATGTATGGATGTCAAGTAAACTTATGCAAATATGCTCAATGTCATGAGTCATTAAGCAAATTAAAATTAAAACCAATGAGATACTACTACTCACCTATAGGATGATTTACACTAAAAAGAAAGACCATACCTAGGATCAGCAAGGATGTGGAGGAACTGGAACTCTCATACACTGGTAGAGGTGTAAAATGATGCAACCATGTTGAAGATAGTTTGACTGCTTCTTAAAAAGTTAAGTATACATATTATGAACAATCCACCATTTTATTTTTAGGCATTTGGCCAAGAGAAATAAAAGCCTTATAAGACTTGTACCCAAATATTGAAAATGCTGAAATGGTAGCTTTTTGTATATTAGCCACAAACTGGAAACAAACCAAGTGTCTATCAACAAGTGGGTGAATGAGCAATTTTCTGTATATGCATACAATGGAAAATTACTCATCAGTAAAGAGGAATGATCTCTTGATATACACACATGGATGAATCTCAAAATAATTATGCAGAGTAAAATAAGGCAAACCAAAAGAGTGCATATGCATGATTTCATTTACATAAAAATTTTAAAAATGCACAGGTATCTATAGTGACAAAAAGCAGTTCCACAGTTGCATGGGGAAGGGGAACAGGGTGGGAGGGAGAAACTACAAAAGTATCTTTATGGTGATGGATTCATGGGTATATAAATATGCAAAATTAAAATAAAACATAAATTCAATTCACGATTATAGAAGATTATACTCTGATTTCCTCTCCCTCCTGTCCTCTACCGGGATAACACAGTCTCCTTGATTAACTCTAACTCCCTCCTGTCCTTGACTGGGATAACACAATCTCCTTGACTGGAACAAAACCCAACAGATGAATTTCCAGATCTTTACAAAAGTGAGATACAATAACATTATTTTGTTTTGAATGGCAATTATCCCATGGCAAATCAGTCTGACTAAAAGGGGCCACCTCTGCCACAGTTGGAGTTCTCTGGGAAGAAGGCTCTGAGATGGAGTTTCTAGTGTGAGATATTTATTAGGGAGTGCTTTTGGAATCAACTCACATGGAAGAGAGGGAGTAGTTGAGTAAAAGGAACAGTCAAGCTGTGATGCAGTACTTAAAGTTTCCACTACCAAGCAACTCTAGAGCTGTAAAGACTGTGATTTAGAGTTAAATCCGAATAGGTGAGAATTAAATGACTAGGACTTATAATCAAGTGATAAGGAGTTATAGCATGTGGCGAGACTTGATTTAATGTTCAAGGGACATCATCAAAAGCTCAGCTTCTGGCTGTCTCCATTTCCTGCGTGTTCAAATCTAAGCGCACCATCCACTCAGTGGTCTCCTCAGTTCCAGATTTTTGGGATAGTGAAAAAGGCTGTGAATTATGGAATGATGGGTCACAACCAAGTAAAAATATCATTGACCATTCAATATATGCTTCAAAAAAAAAAAAAACTAGCAGAACTATTATCAAGTGTGCACAACATAGTGTAATGTTCCATGCTGAAGATGTCTCTGTGGTTAGATTTCAAAAATAAAATAAAAAAGAAGACCATAATTGTATATATCACATCAACCCACCAACTCTAATAAAAAATAAGATTAAATGTGTAGTGCTTCCTATGAAAAACAAAACCCTTTTTTTTTTCTAATCCAGTACAAGTCTCTTTATACCTTTTCTATCAGCCTAAGCACTTGAACCAGTTCCCCTGATTAGAAGCCTGAAGTAGACTAATTGGAGAGCTAGGTATGATATCAAGAACGTGTAGTCCCAGTCAGAAGACTGAGCCAGGAGGATCATTACAGCAAGGCTCTGTCTAGAACTAATTTAAAAAAAAAAAAAAAAGGAACCAGCAGTTGGTGTAATGGCTATGTTGCTGGACTCCCATGTAGTCGACTACAGTTTGAGTCTCAGACCCAGTGGCTTAAACTCACACCGGGCATGTGTCTTGCGTGCCCAAGAGCCCAAGAGGAGAATGGAGGAGAAGGGATTACAATGTGGCCATCCCCCCTGGAGGGTGATTTCTCACTTTCTGTCTCTCTGTCTCTCTCTGTCTTTCTGGTGAGTGCACGCACCCTATAGCAAAAACCTCTCCAAAGAAAAAGGAAAAAAGATGAGATATAATAGATGTTGAACTGCAAACATGACTAGTGTTCTAGTAGAAGTACAGTGATTTATGATGTATAACAAAGGTACAAGCAACAGGGGTGTTTCAGGGACTAAGGCAATAAAAGAGGTACATTTGGGGCCATAGGGGCCATTTGATGGTCACTCAAATAATCACATATGGGCAGCTGACCCCACTTAGTCACACGTAGTCTGTTTTTATTTCCCCGATGAATAAACTTATCTTCATCTTTCCTAATTAAAAATTACAAGAAATGTCAAAAATGAAAAAAAAAAAAAACATTTTAAATTAAACTCTATTAAAGAAATGCTAGTTCAAAAAAGACATAATTGGGCTCTCTAAAACCTGGCAGCTCCCAAACGCCAACAAGTTTTTCTCTTCGCAAGTCTGTTCTCAGCCATTCCAAGAAAGGAACAGAGAAGAACAGAGCTATATCATTTTGATGACAACCCACTTCTAATCCACAGGATCATATGCCTTTGCACCCTGTTCAAAAGAAACTTGGCCTAGAAAAGAATTAGTTTCATAACAAACCAGCCATTCTGAGAATAGAGGTGAGAAGAGATCGGGCGGAAGAATCCGAGACAGTGTTGAAGAGTTGGCGAGTCTTAATTGCCAGTTCATATGTAGCTTCATGAGTGTGCACAATGACCGGAGGGACTTGGCTCCAAGTTTCTCAAACTCTTAATTCAGGAGTAGAAAAATGGCAAAATCTGGAAGATGCCTGCTCCTTCTAGAGACAGGGGGAAAAAATGTTTTGAGTCACTGAGGAGACAAATACAATCATTTCAAGGAAAACAGATTACTAGGAAAGGTCAACCTCCACAGCATCATCTTCATTATCCTCATCTAACATTTACTAAGTGCATGGTTTACAAGACATGCCAAAGCCCCTCTCTTGCAAAGCTTATAACCCTGTACTCAAGTGCATGGTTATATTGGCAGATGAAGTTTAGAGAGATACAAGCACACGGAAAGCTATAAAATGGGAAAGTCACTATGAAGCAAAAACAACACAAAAACCATGTTTACATGAATCTAAGTTTTAGGTAAAACATAATCAAAATAAAATGTGTGCGATAGCTGATTATAAGGAGATTTAAAGATTATGATCTAGCAAATAATAGAAGTTAAGCCAAATGCCAAAAACTTTATAAGAGACGATACATTTTAAATGGCCAAAGACATCATTCCAGTCCATTCTCCATCCCATCAATGTTTGAAAAGCACTGTTCTTTAAACCTCTCCTTTTATTTCTCCTTCCCTCTCCACTTTCTCTTAGTACTTGCCATTTCAAGCAAGCTTTACACTCAGGAAGTTACTGTCGTTAATGAAGCAAACGGTAGTCATGAAGCTCAAGCTGGAAAAAAACAAAACTGCTTTAACTGTCTACATTCTAATAAAGCTTCTTACGAATTAAGATCAGGTAGGTGAAATGTGCATCATGCTTACTTTTTCTTGGCACTTTGATGAGATAACCAAAAATACGTAAAAAAATTTAAAAAATGTAAAAAAAAAATAAATTAGTTGCATTCCAACAGTCCTTCCCCCTCAGCACCTTGTCACCCAACAGGCCACTAAGTACACTAGAGAATGATTCTAGGAAACAGAAGACATGCTCCTATGGTTCTCTTGATTTTCTCTCATTTCTGTGAATTTAATTTTCTGTGCGAGCATGTGTCTGAGCTGGGGCAGACAGATTGGTGCAGGGTTTCTTAAAAACAATTTTTTGCTCCATCAGACACAATATATTCTACTAAAAGAGAATAAAGCACTAAACCCCAGGGGGAAAAAAGTTTCCCCCAAAGTTTGTTCCCACAAAACTTTACAATGGAAGGCAACGTCCCTCTTGGGTGATTTAATTTAATTGTTATGTTTTTTAACTTTGTTCTGGGGAAAATTAAGCAACCATCAACTGCACTTTATAGACAAATACCACTTTTTGGTAGATAGAACGCAAAACTAGGATTCTGAAAACCCAAAAAAGAATCCTGGCACTGCGCTGGGTGATTTCATCTCCACATGCCTAAATTTCCTGTTTGCAAAATGAGATAGAGCTTCCCACTCATCATTTCTTTCTTGGAGATGCTGTGAGGACTAATAGTCTTCAGTCTGACTTTTTTCTTCCAAGAAGCAGCAGAGATTTTAAATGGTGCAAAAGACGCATCATGGAAAAGGGCAACACAGACATGATTCTGTGCTAGATTTGCTGGTTACGAAGGTAAGACATGTTCTGTGCTTCAAAGACGCTCCTAACTAACAGAGGCATCAGCCACTGAAATAGAGCATTGGAAATGTCAATCTGGGAATGAACTAAACTAAGTGAAGCAGTAAGAGTTCCTAGAGGTAAAAAGTACAAATTCCAGATCCTGCTTCTGGAACCAGATTTCCAGCTCGGTGACTTTGGATCAGTTGTTTAACTTCTCAATGTCCTTTATCTGTAAGAAGGAGATTAACCACAAATAAATAAATAAACAAATAAACATAAAAAGTAGTACCTCCTTAACATGGATAATATACACAGTCGTTGCTTGGCACGTAACAAGTGGTATTGTTCTTATTATTAGCATGAGTAAAATTATCCAGGCAAGGACAAGTGGGAGGAATTCTGCAACAGAGAGAGTGGCATGAACAGCAGAGGCCATAAACGGCACAACTGGTTTGTTGGGATTCCAAGGAATATTTTATCCCTAAAGCACAAAGGTCCAGGAAGATAAGGACAATGTGGGAAGTTCATGGACGTCTTCGCTATGAACTTAGACTTCATTTTATAGGCAATGGAGAGTCACTGGGTGATTTTTTGATTAAGAAATGACATGGTCAGATCTTTTACTTCTTAAATAATTTTTAAAAGGTACTGATAACATGTGATAGATTGTTTGCAAAATGGCCAAAAATATTTCCCTCTGTATCCACACTTCTTTGCAATATATCTCCGATGGTTTTTTGACCATCAAGAGGTGGAATATATTACCCTACCAACTTTGGATTTTTGTCTAATAAAATACAACAAAGTTATGTCATGCCAATTCAAGACTAAAGGTTAAGCCTGCCTATATTCTTCTGTTTACTCTCATGAAACCCTGCATCCATTGAGTGAATGAGACCACAGAGGATTCTGCAGGATGAAGGGGCACTCACAGCAGGGCCCACTTGTCCAGCTGAGATCATCCTAGAGCAGTCGCCCCCCAGCCAACCTAATAGCTGTCCACAGAGCCCAGCCAAGACCAACTGCCCAGTTGAACTCAGCCTAATTCGCCAATATAAAGAATCATACACTAAGTAAATGCTTATTGTTTTAAACTATTAAGTTTGTGGAGAAGACTGTTACGTGGCAATAACTAACTGATACACGTAGTACTGAATTTTTTAAATGACAAAATTCAGGTAATTGCTCTAAAATAGGTAACGTATCCATGCACATGCAAATAAAGTCATGACCACAAAGACGTGATAATGACTATCTGAAGAGAATTTTACAGTGAGTTCTCGTGTAAATTATTTCACTATTATTAACAGACTTCTTGAAGTAGTCTGAAATGACTATTGTTACTCCATTCTGTTGAGAGGTTTGGTGATAACTATAATCACCCGACTGGGAAATGAGATTGGAATATGGAACTTCAAACACCTGGGAGATTTTAAAAGTCATACCACTCTGTTTACTCAGGAAAATAAACACAGATGCTACTCATTTTCTTTCTTTATTTATTCAACAAGTACTTGACAGCTTTCTTTGTGCTAGGTACTGTGCCAAATACAGGAAACAGAGGGGTAAGTTAACTAGACACTGTCTTTGTGGAGGATTAGTGAGGAATGGAGGTGGATCAGCTACATACCATTGTTTTGAGTGTTGTAGCAGAAGTATGGGATCTCAAATTTAGGTGATCAGGGAAAGCTTTGCAGATGAAGCAATATCTAATCTGAAATTCAGTGAATGACTGATATTTAGTAAAGAGGAGGAGGAAAGTAAGGAAAAAAGACTAGCAACACAGTCATAGAGATGTCCTTACAGCATATTCTTCAAACTGAGTAATTACTAAGTTTATTAGCTGTTCATATATAATATGAATATGGAGAAGAAAGCTGAAGGCAATAGAAATTTGACCTTACAAGGTTCTTGGCCAGTATCTTCAAGACAATTAGAAGCCATTGAAACCATTTTAAGCAGGGTCATTACATGGCTAAATTTGCATTTTAGAATAATAACCTTGGCAGGTCAGAGCTGTAGCCTAGTGGTTAAGGGGAAGCCAGATCCCGTATGGCTGACCACAGTTCAAATCTTGGCCCCAGCAACTTGGAAATCATGTGTGCATGGCCAAAATCTTGACAGGATAGAAAAATGGAGGGAAATAAATGCAATATAACCAGTCCCCAGGGTCTCTCTCCCTCCCCCTCTCTCTCCTCCCCTATATCTTTCATATGCACACATGCACCCTCTGTAATAATAAAAGACAAAAAAATTTTCAATGTATTTTTGTTTCATGTACATGCCATGCACATAGCCTAAAGGTAGTAATTTTATACAATGTTTTCATATTGCAGCATTTTGACTGTGACCCATTATATGAGGTGCAGGTGTAGAATGTTCTACTTGTGGCATGGTCTACATGTGGGAGCTCAAAATGCTTATTTTGTAGGATTTCAGACTTTTGGATTAGGGACGCTCAATCAATGTAACTATTGCCTGTCTTACAGGTGAAGATATAAAAACTCTTAGTAATGTGCCAGGGCCCATAATTACTAAGTGGCAGGGCTTGGATATCAGAATTCCAGGTCTTTTTTCCTAAATCCCTCATTTTTGTATTAAAAAGTCAAAAAGATTGATATGATGAATGTATTGAGAAAAATAATCAGCAGCACATAGCATGGTAGAGAAAGGAAATTAGAAAGAAGGGTTAAAATAACTTTATGATTTCTAGCCTGGAAAGTTTGAATCTTAGTGATGTCTCCAGCCAAAATAAAAACTTGACAGTAGAAAAAAGAGTGGCTAAGAACAGGACTTCAGCTTTGGATTGAAATTGTTGAGCAAAAAGTGACCAGGCAGTCTCTGACTAGGACACCATTTCTCTCTGTAGCTTTTAAATGAGGCTCTTCCTTTGAGATAACCGGGTTGAAAGTTGGAGATTTTCAGAGAATCACCTCTTCAATCAAACCCACTCACACGATCTCTTTGCGAAGGGGCAATTAAAAATAGATCACAGTTCATGGCAAATTAAGGAAATAAAATAAGGATATTACTTAAGAGTTTACTCTGGGGGACCAGCAGTTGGAGTAATGGCTATGTCGACCGCGGTTCAAGTCCTAGACCCAGCGGCTTAAACTCACGCCAGGTGCGTGTGCGTGTGTGCCCAAGATCACAAGAGGAGAATGGAGGAGAAGGGATTGCAGCATGGCCATCCCCTCTGGGGGGTGATTTCTCACTTTCTATCTCTCTGTCTCTCTTTGTCTTTCTGGTGAGTACACGCACCCTATAGCAAAAACCTCTCAAAAAAAAAAAAAAAAAAGAGTGAACTCTGGCTCCTAAGCATGGCTGGATCCTTATCATTGTATTTTCAAGTTACTCACAAGGGAAAGGGCAGTATTTCTACTCACTTACCTAGAAGAAGCATACGTGTCTTAACTGAAAAATGTGTTTAGATGAATGAAGCCCAAAAGGTTGTTATTTATTAGAAAATACCATAACTAGAGCATCTCAGGCTATATTTTTCCTTACTACCTTTTTGACATTTTCTTTGAAGGTCGTGGGGATGACCGAGTGCAAAGAGGTTCACAGTATTTGGGGTTATTTATGCAACTTCTTGGACATACAATTTAAGCTTGACCAGTCTGATCATTCTGGAATGAGCCCTGGCCAAGTGGTAGGGATTAATCTGCCAGGAGACAGTCTTCAATAAATTATTTGGTTGGATTTTTTTTTTCCTTTTCCTGGTTTAAAACATTTTCCTCCAATAAATAATCGAGTTGTACACTGGAAAACGAAAAAGACTGACCTCCTCAGAAAGTAAAAGAAAGTCTGCAAATGGAAACCAGAGAGTTTTCCCTTCTAGTGTCCACTGAGTGAGAAAATGTATTTATTTATTTGAAATACCAGCAAATGGGCTCCCATGTAATGAAATATTTATTGAAATTGCTTCTTGGGCCCTCTACAATTGCTGATAGGGTTTAACGAGAGTCAGGTAAGGAGGCCAGAGTGAAGGTACGTCTATTTATTTATTTATGGTTCAAGCAGCTTCAACCATAAGGCTTACATTGGGAAATCATACAGGCAGGGTTATACATGGCTGACAATAATTATTTCCATTTTCATTGAATTGCTTGCCACAGCTCAGGAAAAATCAATCTTAAGAGATTTCTATATTTACTTGGCTCAGTGTTTAAGATTTTATTCTGTTGTTAAAATATATTAAGGTTAGTTTTTAAGTTCACAACACTGCATTCTTATTCTATATTTTTCAGAATTCTATCAATACTCCATTCATGTTTTTGTTGTCTAGTTTGTTTGTCTGTCTGTTTCTATGCCTTTCTATACTCAGAATCAGTTTTAGTTCACCAGCCCAAGCTAAGGGCATTTTCCATTCCTTCTTGCTTTGATCAAGATATAGCTACCCAAATTAAGACCATGTCTGTTCAAACTATAACAATGACCCTGCAAAAGCAATTAGTTTAAAGCAAGTCTTAAAATAAAACATCTGTATGAGCTATGCTCAGAAAGAATGAGAATGAGAAGTGTCTAGCATTCTAAAATCTCATCTATACCAAATAAAGACAATATGGGAAGAAAAAGAGCATCTCGTTTCTTCAGAGAACGCTGGGTGATACTGGAGCTATGCGCATTTTCACGAGGTTCATCATGATTTATTGAGCGAGCTTGAGAAAGTCACTAACTGGAAGTTGCAAGAAATGATCTCCAGCATTACTTAAAAAGCATTCCAACATGTTTACTTTTGTTATTTCTGGCTTTTAGAAAGCTAATAAATTAAGAGAAACATAGAACGTTACAGCCGAAAGTCGCCTTAGAGACCAACTAATCAAAGCTCTTCAATTTATGAATAAGGAAACTGGGATCTAAAAGCATTAAGTAAGTTGAACAAAGGCACATAGATAGCTGACGACAGAGCAGGCACTAGAATCCAGGTCTCTTAACTCCTACTTCAATGTTTTCCAACCATGTCAAGTAATTATACCATAATCATTGGAGAGAGAGGCTAGAGTAACCAACCATATACAGAAGTCTCATAAAAGTTTTCAAAGGGGGCATATAATTTGAGCAGGCTGCTAACTCATGGGTGCCACATGTGTTTCAAACAGCACCACAGCGCAGGGCTTAGATCTCCCCTCCAGCACCAGGACTTCATCCTCCACTGCTGAGAGTGTTGGTAGTCAGCACGCTTAAGAGCATCTGTCTTCAGGACTTGCCTTAGCTGAAGAGTGCCCAAGGGTAAAGCCCTATACTAAGGTTGATATCAGGTTTCAAAGCCTAGATCCCTTGTCCTAGTTGGGAGCTATCCCATTCCAGAGATCCTCAGGAGATCAGTTTAGGCTTTTGCATTGCAGTTCAATTTCTCTTGTTACGGAACCCTGCTGCCTTCAACACCCCCCCCCACACACACACACACACACAGGCGTTGATCTGAGCGTTCTACCCATGAAGATGCTGCCTGCCTGCAAACCTCACCTCAGAGCCTGCTTCCTAGAAAAGCTGACCAGAGACATTCAGCGTCATGGCCAAGAGGGCACACTCTGGTATCAGACTGCCTAAGTTTGAATCCTGGCCCTGCCACTTATAAGCTATCTAAATTATTCTCTCTTAATCTCCTTTTAGAGAGAATCAGGTTTTGATGTGTGCACACGCGTGCGCGTGTGTGTATGTTTTAAGTAAGAATAATGTGAGAACCTACCACAGAGAGTGGGTATGTATTATAATACATGAGATAATCTGTGTAGAAGTCATAGTGTAGTGCTTGGCACAGACTAATTGGCAGGATCAGTCAGGATGCTAACGGAAACAGATGGCACATTCAAAATAAAGGACTATTTACAGGGGTGTGGGCAAAGCTAAAGCAACCAGTAAAGAATGGTGAGGCATCCAGGAACTAGCAACAGTAGGAAGCCAGTACCAGCCCTAGGCCTGACAGGGCAAGTAGTCAAAACAATGTCACAGAGCCTGGAGAGAGCTGGAACCGTGAAGGAGGCATCCCGACAGATGCAAAGCAGGAGAGGAACTCGCCCCTGCCAGACCATGGCAAGGGAGGGAGAGAGTAGGGATAGATATAATGGGTTCTCTCCCCTCCCACTCTCTGCCTTCCTGCTGGTCCACCAAATACAACCAGAAGACAAGGCGAGAGAGGCCAGAGCCAATGTGTGGAGAGCAGTACTCCCACCTCCCTCAACCCTCCTCAACACACACACACAACACCCCCAACCCTCTCAAGAGCAGAACAGGACAAGGAAGAACAGAGAAGAGTTTTAAAAGTCTACCTGATAACAAGCAGTTTGGTGGTCCTCAGTTGTTACCTATTATCCCAGTTCCTGCATTTACTGTCACGGTGGATGTTTGTGCTCCTGCTGTTTAATAAAGTGCAAACTCATCTAATCTTCAATTAAAAGGTAGAATTGGATTTTTAAAAGTAAGTCCAATGAGTCTATTAGCATAGTACATGACATAGAGTATTAATCGGTCAATAAACTAAATGATTTAACAGAATAAAATAGCACTTTATTTAACAGGGAAAATCAAGAAAACCCTTCAGAAGATTTGTTTTGACATTCACAACATACTTTCCAGTCACTAAAAATTTTAGAATTGTCAGGAATTATATTCGCTGAGTTCCTTAACAGGAAGTTATCAAATAAATGGAAGCTAAGATTGTTACAATCTCTCACCAAGGGAATGAAAAATTGCAAGAATAAACTTTGACATACAAAAATATAAAAAAAAAATCATTTCCCCCAATAAATATAAATTTCTCTGATGGAAAATCTTTTTATTCTTTTCCCACCTGCACAGCGATCTTCAAAGAGTATTTCGAGGAATGGGTAAGGTAATTGCCCTTTCTCCCATATAGGACGAAGAGGAAGGCACGAGGTCAGACTGGCCTGAGATTTAAACTCCAGCTCCACAGGTACTAACTGTGTAACTTCGAGTACCCTTTCTGAGTCTCAACTTTCTTATCCGAAGAAAAAGAAAAGTCTATCCCAAAGAGTTATAAAGACAAAATTACATATCTGAGTCCCTACAAGTGCACAGAAGTGGTGGTGTTAGATCCCTACCTGTCACATACATGTATGCTTATGTGCACATACAACTGCTGAGACCGACCTGCCTGCCATCAAAGAAGCTCAGATGTTGTGACAAGAGTGACTCGTCCTACTTTTGCAGAGACAATAAAAAGTTTTCAGAGATGGGACCAGCATATGGCGTAATGGTTGCCTTGCTGGACTGCCATATAGTTGACAGTGGTTCAAGTCCTGGACCCAGTGGCTTAAAACATACTGAGTGTGTGGGGGGGGGGAGCCCAAAATCCAGAGAGGAGAATGTAGGAGAAGGGATTGTGGTATGGCTATCCCCGCAGGGGGTGATTTCTCACTTTCTATCTCTCTCTCTCTCTCTCTGTATCTCTAGCAAGCACATGTGCCCTACAGCAAAAAAACTCTAAAAAAAAGTTCAGAGATCTCAGAAGAGCAAATCTCCTGATTCTAGCCTCTAGATCTCTTCCAAGGCCACTTACAGGCCTTCGCTGAGATATTCAACCCAGAGCTTTCAGCTTGGAGTCTGTGAGATCTTTAAATGATCCCAGGGAAAAAAAAAAAAAAAAGTATTGTTCAGGGAAGAATGATCCACAGATTACATAAGACCCTCAAAGAAGGACATGAGCCATGGAAAGGATGATCACCTGCCCTAAGTCACATAGTTAAGCATCTTTCCTAACCACATCCCAGCAGTTACCTCTCATTGGCTAAAGAGGAAGCTAGAGTTGCCCCAGTTAACCGAAGGACCACATTTTCTTTGGGATGGTAAAGAATGGGGTTTCATCTGTGAATTGTGTGAGTTTACTTCCTGAAGCTTGAATATAAATTTACATAATTCAGTTTTCAGCATATATCGTCAGCTCCCCAATCCAATGTCCTTTTTTATTATTTTACATTTTGCTGAGGCAAATCTTTTGATTGCCTCAAGGTTTGCCTGCAAGCTTTATGCAGTGAAAGTTTTAAGACACAGGTTAATATTTATGAAATTCTCAATTCTATGAATTAAATGCAATAGTGTCATGTTAGAGAAAATGAGGCTGCTTCATCAGTAAAGTTATTCTGATATTTCTCAGATAATCTATCCTGTTTTTAATTAAAATATAGCTAACTGGATGTTTTTATGACCTTGAAAAACATCTTTCACTAGATGGTTTTTCATTTCATGGGTAAAGAGAAGGGCGATTTCTCTTTAATTTGATTAGTGAAATGAAAATAATGTTATTTAATTATTGAACCCACATTTCCATAATACCATGTGCCAGGCATTCTTCCAAGGACTTTATAGATATCAGCCTTCTTAATCCTCATAATAATAATATGAAATAAGTAGTATTATCCCCATTTCACAGGCAAAGCACAGAGAAGTTGGTTAATAATTTGCTCAAAGTCATACAACAGAGTAAGTGGTGGAGCTAGGATTCAAACTCTGGCAAAATTATTAGTAGCCATGATAAGATTAAGAACAGCTGATATTTACTGACTATGTCTAGTGTGGTAAGCATCAGGCTACATTTTTTTCTCTGCATTCTTTCATTTAGTCCTAATGATAACAATTTTACCAAAGTACTAATTGATTAATTTAGCCCACTTTACAAATGAACAAACAAGCCAGTAGACGTAAAAGAATGTGTCCAAAACCACACAGCTAGCAAGGGGCAGAATCAAGACTTGATCCAGGTCTGCTGGCCCCACCACCTGTGTGCTTCATTACAATGTTATGTAGAACACAATATGGAGAAGTAGTCAGAAGTCTGACAAAACAGTGAGAGAATAAGCATCCCCTCAAGCTGCAAATTTACATCACTTTTTATAATATATAACTGGAAAGGCTGATGATTGATTGTTTGGGTTGCATCCTGATTGCAACTCCCCTCTCCTCCCACATGTTCTCCTGGGCATGTCATTTTCTCCTAGCCGCCTCTTTCCAAAGGACTTCAGAAAGACTAGTTGGAGTGATCCCACGGGCTGTGCTCAGATTTTTGGGTCCATGGGCTCTGGGAATCAGGGGCAACAAGTCACAGATAGAACCTCCCAACTCCTGCACAACAGCCTGTCTCCCTGTCCCCACCTGCAGAATCCCTGCAGGTCTTCTCTTTGGAGACTGCTGTTAATCTGGTCTCCTATCTCTGGGGACGGAGAATCTAGGCCAAGGTATGTAACAACAAAATAGCAGAAGTCAGCAATGCAAATAATAAAAATGCATTTCAAAGACTTCGTGTCTTGGCAAAACTGTTTCACATATGTATGTCTCATTTCGGCACTTCCCCTGGGAATTCCTAGAAACTGAAACTGGTTCAATGTGATATATGGCATGTCTAGATTTTTGTATTTACCTTAGTTCCAGTATTATTATAGTTCATTTTCTCTAATGTTTTTAAATTTGTATTTGGATCCTTTTTGTTTACTTAACAGGAGACTAATAACTTTTTCAAGATATATTAATTCTTAATTTCAAGATATGTTAATTCTACTAAGATTTTTAAAGAAGAACATGACTATTATGTTGGTACAAATATTGTTAGCTTTGCCCTCAATTTAGAAGGGACACCAAAGGCATAATATATGATATTTTTGTCCACCCAGAAATCAGATATTAAAGGTCTATACCCAGTGTGATTTTATTTAAAAATAGGGCTTCGGGGAAGTGATAAGACTTAGCTGAAATTATGAGTGTGGGGCCCTCTTCATGGGATTAGTACCCTTATAAGAGGGGATGCCAGAGAGCTTGGTCTCCCTTCACTTCAATAAATACAAACAAAGAGGTCACATGAGCACAGGGTAAGACACTGTACATCACAGCCAAGAAGAGAACCCTCCCGAGAACATAACCATTCTAGCTCCCTGGTCATGTACTTCTGGCCTCTAAGACTGTGAAAAATAAATCTGTGTTGTTCAAGCTACACCATCTATGGTATAATGGCAACTCAAGGGGAGTAAAACACATTCATATAGAGAGATCCAGGGACCAGCAGGTGGCATAGTGGTTAAGGTGAGGAACTCCCACATGGCCAATCACAGTTAGAGTCCCAGACCCAGTGGCTTGAAACTCACCCCAGGCAAGTGGGCATGCATGCCTAGAATCACAGGAGGTGAGTAGAGGAGAGGGGCTTGCAGCGTGGCCATCCTCACTGGGGGTGATTACTTACTTTCTGTCTCTCTGTCTCTCTGGACGGGCGTACATACTCTATAGCAAAAATCTCTCAAAAAGAAAAAAAAAAATAGAGAGACCCACCATGTAATACATAATATAAAGACACACATAACATTGATATATACATATATGTGTGTGTGTGTAAATATATATGTGTGTGTATAGATATATAGATATATATATATATACACATACACACACACATACATATCTGTACATATTTTATATATATATGCACTCATATTCCAGAAGGTGAAAAAAAAAACTTCATAATAATGTTAATAACGAAGTAAAAAATAAAAGGCAGAAGTCCACAAATGACAAACTGACACCTGAAGATATTTTGTCAACGAAAATTTAAAAGTAAGAAATCTCCCCAAGTTGTGAGTCAGGCTCTGAAATAAGGCAGAAAATCTGACACAGCCTCAGATATGAGCTAGACAAAAATGGTAGGGAGAAAAAGTCACAAGGAGTCATGGTGGTGTCTACGAAACAATAGCACAGCCAGAGGGCAGGAGGGAGGGGAGAGGACACGGGTGAGAAGGAGCGCTGGGGATGTCATTTGCTTGAAGCTGCCCAGATGAAGTCGTATATGGTAAAACATAAGGACAGGACATTGGTGGTTGAAGGAGGTCAGCCTCTGTTTGCTTCCTGTTTAAGAGGAAGGAGATTTAGGTCTGCTTCTGACGGCTTGGCCTTTCTCACCTCCAGTTGTAGCTACTGTGCCATGGAGTGCATGGCTCATGTGGCAAAGCAGACAACCAAAAGCTCTGGACCTTAGCAAGCTTGGTAGTGACTCACTGAGGCCCCTGGTGAGTTAAACGGCTCAGGTGGGAGGCATCGATACCTTCTAAAACAATGACCAGTTTTAGAAAAGATGGGCACAAATCTCCATGAGCAGTATCATGAGAAATATTTCTGTAGATCTATAGGACATAAAGACAGGAAAATGTACAGAGAACAAAACAGGAATTCCATTCAAATAATTTTAATTTTGGTGTTATAATGCTTAAATAGTGAGATTTTCAAATATGTACTATCAGCTCTTTCAAAGCCTTTAATAAAATCAGGCAGCAAGAAAAGACCAGTCCAAGCAAGGAAAGATTAGAAAGGAAACCCATGCTGCACAAGTTCATCCAACTTTAACAACAGCAGATAGTCTCCATGTTTAAATTTATGAAGGATTTTCTACTTTATCTTCGAGAGGTTTTTGTTTTATTTTATCTTAAAGTTTAATAACAAAAATATCAATTCTGTTTCTATCCTAGAAGTCAAATTTCCAAGACTAATGTAGCCTACTGAACCCATCAAAATCACTGATCGGTTTAGCTGAACAATCAGCCAGACTGGAGACGATTTCAGATTATTCAAGGAATTAGTCATTGCCATTGAGTTATTCAACACAGAATGAAATGAAAATTCCGATCAACTTTCCCTAAGCCAACCGCCAATGCCAGCACCTTGAATAAAATGGTGAGCTGGACCTAACACACTTTAAATGAGAATTTGGGTTGGAAAACACAGGAAGATTAAATCAGTTAGTAAAAAAGAACAAAGCCAAAAGGAAGCCAGCAGGTCAAGATGGCCCTTGGCAAACTAAAATGATGCAGGGGCAAAATTTGTAAGCAGAGAAAGTTCAGCAACAGAGGGAAGGAAACAGCAAACATCACAGGGAAGCCCAAGTGCTGAGAGGCGGGGAAGAGAAAGACACAATGGGGTTGTGGGGTGCCAGTTCTATTCCTGCTAGCCTCTATTTTGGTTCTGTTTCCATGTGGAGCCTTACAATAAACCCCCCTTCTCTTAATGCAACATTTGTGAGTTTCCTCTCTTGAAAAAAAAAAAACAAAAATCTCAAAACTATAATCATCTATTCTGAGAAAAATTGTGAATTAAACCAGTTTTGTACATTCCTGAAAGGGTCACACCAATTGGTGGAAGCCCTAGAGGGGCTGGTTTTTTTCAAAAAGTACATTGAAACAGGCTGCCTTGAGGAACAGAGCTCTGTTGCTGCCGAGATGGTCCAAGCTCACGCTGCCAGTCGCACGGCAGGGATTCGAGCCCCAGACAGGGTTCTTCACTAGGCAGCCTTCAAGGCCCTTCCCATTCTGAGACTCTCTCCTGATTTCAGGGGGAAGACTGTACGTAAAGCATAGTCTTCTAAAATAGAATTCCATCTTTTGTTTTAGGATACTCTTCTGACTAGTGCTTTGCTATCCTGAGCTTCTTTTCTTTCCAATGGGACATAATGAGCCCGATTACAGTTTTAAGTTTGGTAAATAATGTTGTGTTTTTGGGTTTTGTGAAAAGAAGCAGGTCATTTTGGCACAGATCTTTTTCCATTAATTTCTAAATTCACGTGAATTTAGCTCACACGATTCTGATTTATTTACGCTGAGCTCCCTAAAATGTGTGGTTAGCAATCTGATGACTGTGCACCTTCTAATTAGTCTGTCTCAGAACCAGAAAGTCATGTGTTGCCAACGCGACCAAAGTGAAATCCAGCTGACATGAATTTGGATACAAATCGAAGACGCCGTAAAATTCAAGACCGCTCAAAACTTGGCGATAAAAATTCTCTTGTTCCCAAAAAGTTACAGACAAAACACGTTCCAAGTATAAAGTACTTTACTCATTTGTTTCATGCAAACATGTGCTGCCCAGATAAATGGCACAGGAACAGCTGCCCTCTCTTGGTACTCTGCTACCACAACTACCAAACTCGTGGGACAGATGGCTGCTGCTCCACACGGTCTGCATGCCTGGAAAATCTGAAGACCCACTCAGGGAAAACAGGCAAAATGGTCATTGAGCAGAATGTAAGCTCCACACATAGCAGAGTGAATGCTCCTCATTCGCAGGTATAAATAATGTTGAGTATGGTAGAAATGTTGGAAATTGCCATTACCAACCTTTTGTTCTACTACTGTGTCTTAAATGTTCACTTTAATATTCTACATACAGGGCCACTAGGTGGCATAGTGATTAAGGTGCTGGATTCCCACTGACTGCGGTTCAAGTCCTGGACCCAGAAACTTGAAAATCACGACAAATAAATGTTTTGTTTTGTTTTGTTTTTTAATATTCTATGTACATAATCTTTACAAATCCAGTGACATTGGTCCAGGCATAAGTTTAATTAGAATACTAAAGGTACATGTGGAGCAGAGAGAACATTTCCTAGGGAAACCTAGAGAATAATTTTTATTTGCTTATTTTTGAAACCCAAAACATGGAAATGGTTTTCTCCCTTTAAATGGGTTAGAAAAAGTGATTGTACTATGGGGGTATATCGAATGAATATTTTATACATAATTTATGATGGTAAAAATTCTAAAATTTCAGGACCAGCAGTTGTCGTAATGGCTATGTCGCTGGACTCCCTTGTAGTCGACCACAGTTCAAGTCCTGGACCCAGTGGCTTACACGCACACCGGGCGCATGTGTATGCGTGCCCAAGATCCCAAGAGGAGAATGAAGGAGAAGGGGTTGTGGCATGGCCATGCCCCCTGGGGAGTAATTTCTCTCTTTCTGTCTCTCTGTCTCTCTCTGTCTTTCTGGCAAGCACACACACTCTATAGCAAAAACCTCTCAAAAAAAAACAAATTCTAAACTTTCTTTATTGCATGTATACGTGAACAATTTTCTGTGAGCCAACCTTGCATAAATCATATATTTGAAACAAATACCAAGAATTTATGACTTACATAATTAAATGCTTTTGTATTAAATTTACATATGGGCATATTTGTTCTAATTTAAAAATATTTACCCATGCCAGAGTCTATGTATTCAGCAATGGTTGGGGAAAAAGTATTTTATTCACAAGTTCTTGTCTCACCTAGTTCACTGGTTAAAGGTTTGGGCTGCCACCCTTGTGTCACTGTGAACACCACACAAGTTAGGAGCACAGGCCTAAGGCAGCCTACCTATTAATTTTTCTTTCTCCCAGAAATCTCTGATTATCCTACCCCATTTATAAGGTTTGGTCTTTAGTTATTGGGTTTCTCCTGCTAAGAAATAAATGGCCCATTGAGCTTGGACAACCATGATCTTAACCATCTACATCCTCCAACATCTCTCTTATTGTTTATGTCACCTATTATCTGAGAATCTAGTTTATCCTTACCATATAACAGAGAAGAAGCACAGATTTCAAGACATGACATGTTTCTTTTTATTATTATTATTTTTTAGAGAGATTTTTGCTTAAGGCATGTGCGCTGAGAGACAGAAACAGAAAGTGAGAAATCACCCCCCCCCCAGAGGGTATGGCGATACCGCAATCCCTTCTCATCCATTTTCCTTTTGGGATCTTAGACACACACACACACACATGTCCGGCATGAGTTTTAAGCCGCCAGATCTTGGACTAGAACCACAGTTGACTAGTGGGGAGTCCAGTGACATAGCCATTATGCCATCAACTAGTCTCAGATGTCATGTTTCTTGAGACCTCATCTTTGTTTTCTGTTATTTCTTATTTAAAATTCTCTTTTTCAGGAAATTTTTCCTTTTCTCCAAACTACTGGTGCTATCCCTCCATCTATTCAGAGTATACCTTGTAGTTCAGGACCCCATTCAAATCTCACCTACTACAGAAGCCACACCCCAATTCTCCAGCCCTCTGTGAGCTGCCTCAACTTTGAACCTCTAATGTGTGTACTCTGGACCACCCTGTTTAGGCCCACATGATATGCAAGCTTAGATTTACTCAATTGTTTTACATACTAGTTTTATCTTTCTAACTAATGTACAGACTCCTAAGAGTAGAGAAATATGCTTTCTACTCTTTTCCCATTCCCATAGTGCCCAGTACACTGCAGAACCCACAGTAGGTATCAAATATACATCCATTAATGTGCTAATTATTACAGTTTGTTTCTACTTCACAAATGATAACAAAGCAGTATTTCTCCCACTAGCTATAGCAGATTCATTTTTTTCTAAAATTATCTTTTAATTTATAAAAATGCTTACCTATAAAAAAAGATATCAGCTTTGCAGCCCAATTGTAGTGGTGCAGATGGTAGATGCCACTGACGGACACGGGAAGCATATAAGGTTCAGCATTCAGATCCTGGGTTGACCTGAACATACCAGGCTCTTCAGAATGTTGAGGTGGGGAGATGATCATGGAAGGATAAGATCCTGCTGTTTGCCTCCCTCTCTCTCTCTCTCATAAAAAAAAAATAAATAAAAATAAAAATAAACTTTTAAAAATATATAAAATATATAAACTTTACAATAAATATCATCCCTTCTAATAATAAATTAGTTCAGCTAGCAAGCATTTAAGGTCCTGATACCTACTTCCAGGAGCTCACTTTCTCATGAGAGAAACACCATTAATTAAGACGCGATATAGAAGTGCTTCCAAAGACACAACGCCTACCACATCGAAGGCCAGAAAGGAAGGAACAGCTCCCAGAGAGTTTCTCATCAAACTCTGCAATCTAACAGGTAATATCCCATACAACTCGCAGGATACCAACTCTGAACTGTTTTCTTTTTATTGGTCCTTATTGTATAAAACTAGAGAACTTTAAAACAATAAAATACATCATTTGTATTGAGGTTCAAAGCAAAATATAGAGGAAAGAAATCACCAAGAAAATTTTGAATTATACTAAAAATTATATTTGGAAAAATGTAAATTTGGAAAAATATGGGATGCAAAGTCATATTAATGAAAGTATTTTTATTCCGAATAAAAGCCACACTAACCTGAAATATCTGTCTACTTCAGTCATGTTATTTACTATGGTTTTGCTGCATAATTGCTTGTACATATGCCTAGGGACTGGCATAGGTTTAGTTGGCTTTTATGCAGGCCTTTCTTTGGGTAAAAATTAGTGCAAGACGGAAATACTGCGCAATTACTTCACAATCTTAATATTACATGACAGTGTCAGGTTCTCACTGCAGATCGGTATACACATCAAACGTGTATCTCGAGACTCTTTGAACTTGTAAATGTTCTTTTGTATGTCTTTAACATTTCAGGATTTTATTATTCTTGTTACATTTGTACAAAAATATGAAAAAATTATATTTTATTTTATTTTATTATGAATATAAGTTGAGTATCACTCTAATACAACTTGTTTGAAATAGGCTTATCTGATAAGTAGTGGGAAATAGCACAGGAAAACAGTGTGGCTAACAGATCTGGAAAAGAAATTTAGATTAGTGACTTTAACAAAAAGGGGCCACCGTGGAAGAAGAAACAAGTTATAAGTGTAGATACAGATAGAGACATAGAAGGGGGAAAAAATATGTATCATCCCTTCTTGATTTCTCTAAATTATAATGGACAGGTGAAGCAACCATTTTAGCCCTTTCTGATGTGGTTTTAAATATATAGAGAGGAACTACATAAGACAATTATTCTATAAATGGAAAAGTAAGAGATTTAAAGGGAGATCAGATTTCTAAACTTCACTTAAACTGGTAACATTATAAAATGAGTAGATTGTCATATGTTATGTATATAAGCAAGGAGAGCTTCCAAGAATTTGTGGAGAAATTGATTAATTTGCCTTTTTTTTCTTTTTAATTGCCAGAGGGTACACACAGGAGCGACAGGGTGAGCAAAAGTTGAGAAAATACTCAGTAGGACATGGTCACAGCACAATCCTTATTCCTCCATATTCCCATTTTGTCAGACTCTTGAACATGTATACGCATGTGTCTGGAGTGTTTTCAAGCTGCTAGGGCCAGGATTCAACCTGCAGTCAGTCATGTAGGTTTGGCTCCTAACACGCAGAGCTTGACTACAATGCCACAGGTGGCATGATACGCATCTTCCATGAACTTCCTGAGGACTGCTTGTGATGTCATACCAAAAGCAACTACTACAAAGTACACTGAAAAGTATGATATATAAATAAAAATGAGTTTGTAGAATATTTTCAAGTAACTCACAGGAATAAAGAAAAAGAAAAGAGTAAAATGAAAAACAGGAAACCAAACAAAATATAAAATAGCATAGCAGACTGGAGCCCTAAGATAGTAATAATTACACAAATGTAGGAACAGAGATTGGCAGAGTGAATTTTAAAACATGGCTATGCTATATGCTATCTAGAAAGAACCTCATAGAAGATATAGTTACCTAGGTTAAGCTGACAGTAAAGGATGGAAAAAGATATATCATACCAAAATTAATCAAAGGAAGGCATGAGCGGCTACTTTTTATCAGATAAAGTAGACTTCTAAACAAAGAATACTACCAGAGGCATTAAGATGCACTGTATGACTATAAAAATAATCAATTCATTAAAAAGATATAGTAATCATAAATGTACATGTACCAAACAGCAGAGCTGCAAAATACATGAAACAAAAAACTGGTGAAACAGAAAGAATAGGCAAATTCATGAATAGTTACGTACATCAGTACTCTTCTAGAACAACCGGTAAAACTAGACAGAAAGTACAGACCAATATCCCCATGACTGGAGATGCTAAATATTATAAAAATCACAAACTATTACAAAATAGAATTCAAGACTATTACACCATGACCAAGTAGGGTTTTCAAAACAACTAGTATAGTCCATCATATGAAGAAGCTAAACAAAAATTTATGTGATCATATTGACTGATACAGAAAAAGCGTTTGACAATATTTAATGCCCACTTGCAAAAAAAGAAAAAAAGAAAGAAAGAAAAGTAAAGAAAAACTCCCCAAAGCAGAAGCTTAAGGTAACTTCCACAACTTGATACAGAACATCTACAAAAAATCTGCAGCAAACATATTTAAGGGTAAACGACTGCACATTTTCCACCTAATATTGGGAAAGTCTACCCAGTGCATTAACTTCCTAAAAGTAATGAGCTTGGCAATTTTACGGGATATAAGATAAACATAGAAAAACCCATTGTATTTCAATATGCTAGTAATGAACATGTGAACCCTGTAATTAGAAGACTGTTTAAGTTGCTCAAAAATGAAATATTTAGGTATAAATCTAATAAAATATGTATACAGCGTGTATGTTGAAAATACCACATATTTCAAAGAAATCTTTAAAAAAATGTTCATAGATTGTAAGACCAACATAGTAAATACGTTCATTATCCCCACATTGAGCTCCTATCAAAATTTCAACACAATTTTTATAGATGTAGATGAGATATACTCTAGTATATGTGTCTATAAACTCTATAATGTATGTGAAAAGAAAAAGAACCTAGAGTAGCTAAGACAATCTTGACAAAGAATGCAGTGGGAGGCACTATTCTACAATACTGTTTCACCAAGCACTGGAGTAATCAAGGCAGTGCGGTGTGAGTGGAGATATAAATACATAGATCAAGGAGCAGAATTGAGAACTCAGGGACCGAACAGTGGCACGCAGTAACAATGCTCCACAAGACTCTCCGTGTGAAAAAGCTCCAGGTTTCCACCTGACCATGCCCTGACCACACCAGGTGCCTGCAAGCTAATGATCTAGGGCCATGCTGAGGCAGGAGTGAATCACAGCGTGAAGACCCTGTTGGAGGTATCTGTCTCTCTGTCTCTGTCTCTTACACATGAAAAAAAAATCAGTATTTTTTTTAATTGAATACTCAGTAGCACTCATACATAAATGTTCAAATGATTTTGATAAAGATTCCAAATAAAGTCGATAAAGAGCATTTTATTTGCTGCCAAAGCAATTAGACACCCATGAGAGACAGTGGGCCCCTGCGATATAAGCCTCACATCTTATACAAAAATTAAATCAGAATTATGTAATAGGCTTATATGTAAAACTTTTAGCTATAAAATCTTTAGGAAGGGGCCAGGAGATGACGTAATGGTTATGTCACTGGACTCCCACATAGTTGACCACAGTTTGAGTCCCAGACTTAGTGGCTTAAAACTCATGCCAGGCACTTGTGCGTGCATGCCCAAGATCCCAAGTGGAGAATAGAGGAGAAGGGATTGCAGTGTGACCATTCCCCCTGGGAGGTGATTTCTCACTTTCTGTCTCTAAGTCTCTGTCTCTCCAGCCAGCACACTCGCCCTATAACAAAAATCTCTTAAAAAATTAAAAATAAAAAACATTTAGGAAAACACACAGGAGTTCTTACACTTGATGTGGAAAATTGGTAAACTGGACTTCATAAAAATGTTTAAAACTGTTTATGTACAAGAGACCCTATTAAGATACCAGCTATAGAATAAGAGAAAATATTAGAAAAGCACTATCCAACAAAGAAATCATAGCTAGACTATGTGACGAACTTTCAAAAGTCAATAGCAAAAGTCTAAAACATCTAATCTGAAAATCACTGAAAGACACGAAGACCCATTTCACCAAAAATTATACACAGATGACAGAGAAGCACATGAAAGCATGTTCAATACTACTAGACACTTTAGAAATGCACACTAAAGCTACAATGAGGGGCCCAGATGGTGGTGTGGCACACAATGTCCTGTGAGGCTTCCCCACATGAGAAGTTTCTGGGTTCACGCCTGAGACCTACTTGAACATACTGGATATGTGTGTGCCCATGATCTGGAACTGGCTAAAGCTGGGCATGGATTGTCACATGGGAGAAGCATTGGGAGTGACTGTCTGTCTCATTCATGGAAGAAAAAAATAACTTTAAAAGGGCAAATAAGGGACTAGCAGTTGGCGTAATGGCCATGTCACTGAACTCCTATGTAGTCACCCATGGTTCGAGTCCTGGACCCGGTGGCTTAAACTCACACTGGGTGCGTGTGCATGCATGCTCAAGATCCTGAGAGGAGAATGGAGGAAAAGGGATTGCAGCATGGCCATCCCCCTCCTGGGGGGGTGGGGGAGTTGATTTCTCACTTTCTGTCTCTCTCTGTCTTTCTGGCAAGCACACATACCCTATAGCAAAAACCTCTCCCAAAAAAGGTAAATAAAATCATGATGAGATGTTACTACACACTGAATAGCTAAAACTTTAAAAATAATGAAAATACCAAAGCTGGCAAGGATGCAGAGAAACTGGATCACTCATACATTGTTGATTGGTAACATTAGAAAACAGCTTAACTTCTTTAAAAAAAAAATTATGCAACTGCCATAGCATCCAGTAATTATACTCTTGGGCACTAATCCCAGAAAAATGAAGACTAAACGTTCACATAAAAGCATGTCTATGACTATTTATTGCAACCTTCTTCATAAGAGACAGAAACTGGAAACAACCTAGACATCCTTCAAGACATCCTTCTAACAACCTGTAGAATATCCATGCTTTGAAATACTATTCAAAAATACGAAAGGAGCTAACTGTTGACCTAAGCTAAACTGAAAAACTCTCCAGAGAACTTTACTGAATGGAAAAAAGAAAACTAATCCCAAAAATTAATACTACCTGTCTATTTGCACAACAGTCATGAGATGACAAAACCATAGAAACAGAACAGGTTAGTTGCCATCATGGTTAAGGTGGGTGTAGGGAGCAGAAGAGAAGGGGGTGTGGCTACAAAAAGACACCATCAGGAATCCTTCTGGTGATGGAAATGTTTCATATCAATGACAAGATCCTGGTTGTATATTATAGTGTAGTTGAGCAAAATGTTACCATTGAGGAAAATAGGTAAAGAGTACAGGAAGTCTGCTATGCAAACCTACAATTACCTCAGAATAAAACACTTAACTTTAACAAGTAGTCCAACACTTGTTGGGAGGCTGGAAGTTTGATTACTGGGCCAATTCAAACACACCAGGCATAGGTGCATGCACCTGTAATCCTAGCTAATTGGGAGGCTGGGCAGGAGATTCACAACACAGTAAAACATTTTCAAAAGTTCCTAACTTTGTCCCTAATTCCCTCTTATTTTCTCCCTCTCTCTCATAATGGAAAAATAAATAAACTATAAAGAAGGAAAACTAGCCTCCCTTCCAAAATATCTATAAAACAGGAAAAAAATTGGAAACTAAAGAAGCAATATATATGGACAAAAAAGTAATCCCAAATGTTGCATTTTGCTACACATATAATAAATTTTAAATATAGGTTATTTTTAGGTAGCAATGAAATAAATTAGTAATTTTAAAAGTAAAGAATATGGCCCTGCCTCTGTAGCACAGTCAGCAGCATGCGAAGCTACAGTGCTAGAAGCCCACATGGCTGACAGGTTTGGATACCTCTCCTGGTCAATCTGAAACATGCTGAATGCATGCCTGCATGCCCAAGATCCTTATGAGCTAGAAGACTGGCAGAAGGGGAGGACGGTGAGACCAAAGTTTGTGAAGGTGCTTCTTTCTTTTGCTCTCTCTTTCTGTATCATAAATAAAGTAAGTTATTGGGACCAGCACTTGGCATAATGACTATGTTACTGGACTCCCATGTAGTCAACTGCAGTTCGAGTCCCAGACCTGGTGGCTTAAACTCACACCAGGCACATGCACGTATGTGACCAAGATCCCAAGAGGAGAATAGAAGAGAAGGGATTGTGGTATGGCCATCCACGCTGATGGATGATTTCTCACTTACTGTCTCTCTGTCTCTCTTTGTCTTTCTGGCAAGCAAACGTGCCCTATAGCAAAAACCTCTCACGCAAAAAAAAGTTATTTTTTTTTTAAGTAAAGAATAAAATTAGGGACCAGTAGATGATATAATGCTCATGTCACTGAATTCCCATCTAGTCAATAACGGTTTGAGTTCCAGACCCAGCAGCTTAAAACTCACAGGTACATGCGTGCCCAAAATCCCAAAAGGAAGATGGAGAAGAAGGGATTGCGGCATGGCCATCCCCCCTGGGGGGTGATTTTTCGCTCTCTTTCTCTCTGTTTCTCTGTTTGGCAAGCGCACACACCCTATAGCAAAAAACCTCTCCAACAAAAGAGAAAAAATAAATAAATAAAATAAAATAAAATAGGAAATATTTTAAAAAGAGCAAAATTATAGCCATTAAATATACTTTACATTTCTAAAATAGTGACAAATTATTTTTTCTTTTTCTTTTCTTTTTTTTTTTTTTTTTTTTTTGTGGGGTTTTTGCTATAGGGCACGTGCGCTCGCCAGACAGACAGAGAGAGACAGAGAGACAGAAAGCGAGAAATCACTCTCCAGGGGGATGGCCACACTGCAATCTCTTTTCCTCCATTCTCCTCTAAGGATCTTGGGCATGCACGCACATGCACCTGGCGTGAGTTTTAAGCCACCGGATCCGATACTTGAACTGCGGTCGACAACATGGGAGTCCGGCAACATAGCCATTATGCTAACTACCGGTCCCAATAGTGACAAAATTTTCATACTCCTGGCATATACCATGATTCGCATAGATATCATACGTTCGTGTTTGTACATATAAGGAGCTTGCTCTTTCAACTCGGATCATATTGTCCGAGACTGCCTCAAGACCAAGTCACTACAGAATTATATCATGAAAAATGGTTGCAGATACTGGATACAGTGTGGGAAGAGGTTGAGAGCCAGAAGAGGGTGAGAGGAAGGGAGTCAAAGAGAAAAATAGGGAGGTGGGGCATCTGGGGGCACAGAGGTGGAGGACTATCTGCGGATGACAGTGTGTATGATATCTTAAACTGGACTGGTGTGCTGTGTATTCATGATGGGAAAATTCATTTTATAAGCTGTGTTGATGTACAGTGATTAAATGTATTAAAAATTTTTAATTATATCAGGAATTGAGCAACCTAACTTTGGTCTTGTTATATGCACACACTCATGCACACAGAGAAGGCAACTACCAATTGACTTATTGTGTGAGTGAAGTGATTGAGTTAAGAACTAACCAGCCTGGTTGGTTCACTCTCAACAGTAATTCTGATTGTGTTGTAAATATGTCTTAATGTTTTTAGAATCATAGATGTTGTGGATAATGGCATTAATTTTTAAAAAGATAATAAATACTTTAGAAATGTAAAATTCCCTTTTGACTGATCATTAGCAACATCCTTGCATTTAAGAAAGGAAGAAGTGGGAAACATTAGTGTTTTATTAATACCTATTTTTCTTTCCTGTGGATTAACTCCTAAACTCCTCCTTTATGCTTCATTCCAACCTTAACCACTCTTATTCTTGTTTCCATCATTCATATTTAAATGCTCCCACAAACTTGGTTCTGGCCTTCTTGCCTCTAATTGATTTTCCCTCCAATCCATTCTGAGCACTGTACTTAAATTAATTAACACTTTCCATATTCACTCCCCAACTCAGGACTCTATCATGATTCAGGACTTTCACCTCCTCTAAGCCTCCTCCACTTATTCCAATCCCCCATTGAGTCTTGCTTTCTGCAATTCACCCACGTACACTTCACCCTGAACACGAAAAGATCTTCACATGCTCCTGTGATTACCCAAATCCACTCTCACACCTGTGATTTTCCTGCATGAAAATATTCCCTTACCAACATCACTGCATTCTCTTTCAACCTTCTTCTAATTTTCATACCACCATATGTCAAGGCCCTGCTCCAAGACCACCATCTTCAAGTAGTCTTTCTGACTTCCTAGTCCACAGTTTCTCTTTCTTTCTTTCAAGGTTACGCTGAGTTATGCTCAGAACTAGAGCCAAATGCTTGGCCTTCAAGTTCTCTCATTCCTTTATTTACTCATCTGCTCTACAAAAATATGTTGAGTAATTATTTATGTGTAAGTTACTTTGCTAATTACAGTAATTCTTTCATACCCCTTAGTTTTTATTCTATAACATGCTCCACAAAAAAATGAATCATGTCTTTTCTAATTTTTACATTTTTTGTGTTTATTTATTTCTTTTATGTGTGAGAAAGACAAGTGCAAGTGAGGGAGAAAAAGAGAGATGCATCCTCAATGGATCTTCATGCTGTGATCCATGCCTGGCTTCACCAGCCAAGCTCATGGGCACTTGTGCACAGCCAGAGTATACAGGGAGACCTCAGGAATCAAACCCATGACCTTCACATATGACTCTAGTATGGCAGGGCATTGTGACTGCATACCACTGTCTGATTCTCTTTTCCATATTCCTTAGTACCCAGCAGTATAGTTGATATGTCATCATCACCATTTGTATTATCATTATTGAACATCAGCTGAGATATTTCTACCTATAGTCATTCTCTCCTTGACACTGAAAGCTCACAGATGTAAGATAGTGTCGTAATCACAGCTCAGGAGGGCAGGAAAGTAGAAGGGTTCAGAAGCAGCAGCAGACACTGGCAGACAGCATGAAAAAGTATCAAAGCTCTTAGAGTTTCATGTTGTTGTAGTGGATCTTGCAGTGATCCACCCAGATTTGTTCAAGCTGATTCACCCACGTTAGGCTGTTGCGAATAGCAAGACCAACTATTCCACCTCTCACTAGGGGTCACCCTTAGCTACGGTGACCTGCCCTGCACATAGTTACAACCCCTCTGAGGGGCAACACATAGCCAGCGATTCTCTTATTCAGGAATGTAAAAGCCAGGTTCCTGTGTCTCAACCTGAGGCAACTCAAGAGCCATCCAACCTCAGAGTTCCTGCTAATATCACCTGAGGCCTCCTTCTCACCCATCCAGCACTGTTTTGCTTACTTCATTAAGGCTATCTGCTAAGACCACTCTCCAATAAAATTTTAGCATTTTGGGTTGTCTCCATGGCCTAGTGGTTAAGGGATCCAGATCTCATATGGGCAACCATGTGGTTCAAATCCCGGATCCAGCAGCTTGCAAAATATTCAGGGTCCATGTGTGTGCCCAAATCCCAACAGAATGGAGAAATGGAGAAGAGTCTGTGGCATGACCACACTCAATTGGGAAGTGCTTCCTCCCTCTCCTTCTTCCTCTCTCTCTATCTCTCTGTCTCTTTCTGGTGAGCACCCATGCCCTCTGGCAGGTTAAAAAATAAAAACCCTTTAGCATTTTACAACCTGGTTCCAGGAAGCCCAATCTATATGCATGTTTTTGAAAGACGGCATGATTACTTAAATGTTCTTAGCTAAAATAAAGTTTTGGTTCAGAACACTGGCAAACAAATACCCTGTCTTACCCTCTCCAAAGTTCCTGAGGCCAACAGAATTTTTTATCTGCATCTCTCACAAGTGAAGAAACTGAAGAATAGAGAGGTGAAATGTACAAACCCACACATCCAGGAGACAGGGGAGCCACGACTCAAACACTGACCTTCTCAATAGCATCCTAAAATGAACAGTTTGGAAAGTGACCTGATTTTAAGAAAATAATACAGACATCAAAATAAACAAACTTGGAGGCCAGCCCCACAGCATAGTAGTTAAGTGCTCTGTGGAGAAAGCTGGTTCCCACATGGCTGACCGTGGTTTGATTGCCAACCCTGCAGCTTGGGAAACACACCAGGCACATGGGAGCAAATATCCATGAAATTGAAAGTAAAGAAAGGAATTGTATGATTGTATGGCTAGGCCTCACTGGGAGAATACTTTCTTTCTCTCCCTCTCCCTCTCGCTCCCTTTCTCTCTCCCTCTCCTTCTCCCTCTCCCTCTCACTTTCTCTCTCCATGTTCAAAAGAAAGGCAATCTTGGGCTTTTCTTTTCTACCAGTTACTAACCATGTGACTGAGCAAATTGCTTAACCTCTCAGAACTTCCATTTCTCAGGTGGTTCTGTAGCTATAAAACAGACATGAGCATGACTCCTCATGCATTATGGTTAGGAGTAATTAAAACTCAGAAGGCAATACCTTCTGTTACCATGGAGGAGTAGTAGCAGAGAAGATCAAAGGAGTCTGTAATATTCAGATTAAAGAGAACTTGAAATGTTTTCCTGATCATTTCATTAAAAGTGATTTCTCCTTCTGATTATTTCTATTGAAACTGACTTTTTAATTTTCTAGAACTCCATAGTTTGCTGTTTACATTACTCTTAGAAACATCCATATATTTCTCATAGTTACAGGACTTCTTTTGCAGTTGTTGGCTTGAAATTGCCAATCAATCATGGAATGTCTTTGAAACCCAGAATGATCCTGGACATCTTTGTATGGCCCTCAGAGCCTAGACTGGGAAGGGCCATGGAGTAAATACTGAGTTAATATACATTGACTGTGTTACCGTACGCTGAATGAACAGCTGCTTTGTTGAGCTTTGCCTGCCCCAGTGAGTTGCCATGTGAAGGACAGAAGATAGCCCACTCACCATGAAGAACAGGCTATTCTGAAAGACATAGAGGAAAGACAAGCAAAGGAAACAGTGACTAGAAAGTTACCTGCCCAATGAAGGAATGTGCACCTATGGTGTCAGATTCTAAACCAGTACCCACAATCAGCTGAATCACTCACCCTCACAGAGGAGAGAAAGGAGCAGAGGGGGAAACTGGATGTGCTACTCCCATATTGTTCATTTCTGGAAATCATGGAACACAGACGACCAAGAAAAGAGTTCCCCCAACCATGTACACTTAACAAACATTCATCTCAGACAATTCAGAAGTAAAGGCTTCTGCTGAGATGGAGGGTGGTTTGAAAATGCTGCTGTCAGAAATGTGATAGGGAGTCAGCAAAAGAATTGTGAGCAGCCATAAAATTAGAAAGTGTGACTCTGTACACAGATCCAGTCAGAATAGTGTTGTGATTTTCAATAGCAACATTCAACAACCCAGCTGTGTGATGAGAAAAATAATATTGTAAGGATGACCCTGGGTGGAGAAATTCTCTTCCCTTGATTGATTCCTTGTGCAAGTTCAAAGAATTAAATATATTTGACAAAGTATAAAGTATTTGAAATACTAACATATTGAATTTTAGGTCTTGTCCTCCAATCACAGAAGTAGGGTAAGAAACCTGTTGAGAGCAAAATCTCACACACTAATAGTCCTAGGTTCGAATCCAGCTCCTCCTTCAATGAGCAGTTCACTGTTGGTGACATTATTTAACTGTCCTGTGTATCCTATATTCAATAAACCCTACTCCTTAGATTGACTGTCAGAATTAAATAAGATAATGCATAGAACATTTTAACACAGTGCTCAGAAGTGCTGAATACATGTTCAATAATAATAAACAGGGAGGAAGAGAACTTGGCATTCACAAGAATAAGTACTGCATGTTTTATAGCTTATAATTAGATCAGAGATTATGACGCTAACACTTATCATGGTTTATCACTAAATATAATTTATTTCTTCACTGTTTGCTCTCCATCAAAACCCGATATCCTCTAAAACAGAGACTTCCTCTATTTTGGCCAGATCTAGTACCTATCACATAGTAGACATTAATTAATTAATCTATTATTTATTTAAAACGAGCGTAGTAGTAAGCTAGAACAGTGATTATGGAAATACTTTATTAGGAACTTAACCTTGTGTTTCCAGGTCATGCTACATATTATTACACTGATTAAATAATGAATAACATAAAGAAAAGATCAATTACACCTTCTTCTGAATTCCATAGTTGAATGCCTTCTCTTCCCCTAAACCAAAGTAAACAGCTACCTTGTTGGTACTGTCAACCACCTATCTGTTCAGTGGCTTTTCTCTTCTTGGCCTAAAGAAATGTCATTTTCCACAAGCCCAGCCAAGGAAATGATAGCTTTCATAATGTACAAGAGTGTGAGCATGGTATGTGTTGTATATACATATGAGTGTTTTCTTCTTTTTTTTTTTTTAATATTTTTGTTTGTTTTTGTTTTCTATTTATTTATTTATTTTTATTTTTTCATTTCATTTTCTTCCATACATTCAATCACATTATTATTTATCTTACAAAATGGATATTTCAGCAGGTGAACACCTATCCCCAGCACCGTCGATAAAACCACGAAACATCTTCAACAGATAATACCTCACCTCTTTGTGCCATTAATGCTTTTCCTCCCTCTTTCTCCCCCAAATGTCCTTCCTCAGACCCTCCTCTTTCACACACACTATATCTGGTATTTACATCTATATACTGCGTTTCTATATCCTTTAGACAATTAGTTTCAGTCATAGAGTGCAGACACTCGGTATATATTAAGTGGGGACATACAATGCCTTTCCTTCATATGAGTGTTTTCTAATCACCATACTTTTCTATAGCAACCAGAACTATCCCCTTTTTGTTTATATTTCCCGCCACTATTCCTAATCACTATCCATAATCACTACTTTGCTTTCCCTCTATAATTTGACATCCCTGTTAGATTCTTGAATGACCCTCTAACTTTCACCAACCAGTGTAGCCAGCAAGTAACACAGAAAGTGACTGTCATCTGTTTGTCCTAGCATGGTGCTTAGAGAAGTAGACACATACTCATGTAGTTATCACTTTTCAACCAAAACTCTCAGAATCTTTTTTTTTAAGTAAAAATCTTGAAAGGATAACTGGATGCCAAGTGGATAAAAATAGCGGAGATAGGAAGTTACTGTCTTCTCTGTTAATTGGCATGGTTGTGTCAGAGTTTTCAGCTTTTCAGCGCTCATTTTTGCTTCTTGAGTACATGAGAAACAACTAGAGGCCTTTACATCTGCTTTTGCAAACTGTTGTTTACTGGAAAGAGTTTTTTTAATTTAACATTAGTTGACTGTGAGAAATATTTATTTTTTTATCTCTCTTTCTAGTAAATAATAGACCTTACTGAAAATGGCTGAGGCAACCCTAAAGGCTTCATGATTAAAACACGTAAGTCGCAATCTGCCATCATTTCTGGCCTCTCCCCCTTCACACACAGGGAGTCCTTCCTGTGGCACCTCAAAAATGACCCAGCTTTGAGAACACTTGGCTGGTGGAACTTAGATGCCATTTTCTACGTATGTCCAGCCATTTTTCTTTTCTGTTTGTTTCTCAAATTTGTCCTTAGGATACATCTTGTTCTACAGCAATCCCTGTTCAGGAATTAGATAGGATGAATTTTAAAGATATGATTTTTAAAATGCCTCATAAAAGAGAACTATTCCTAATGCCTGAAATAAATATTTTGATTTATCTTACTCATGTCTGTGCTGAAACATTCTGTTAATAAAAAAGAAAGGATAACTTCCAAACTATTGATTTACTTCACCTTCAGCAAAATTCTTAAAATACTTGTAAAAATTTATTCTGGGTGATTGAAACCTACATAGTGACATTGAGAATATGATTTGGCCATTAGGTAATAGAACAGAAAAATAATTAAATTAAATTATTAATAAATAAAGCCACATCATACTCACAACTATCTTCTCAGATAAAAGTTCTTGTGGAATTGGGTAAATGAGTCTGATTTCATGTGGCAATAGACCACTCAAAGAGGAGCTCTAGAGAGAAGATACATATTCCACAGACAAACAACAGTATTCACACAGATAGATCTTCACCATCGACATGTCAGAGAGAAGCCACAGGATCATATAGTCAGATACCAGAAAGAATTCAAGTATTCAAGTATATGTCCTTTATAGAAAAGATGCTGATTCCCCAAAAAGGTCATGAACATTTAACCTAGGTTTTTTTGTTTCTTAAAGAGCAATTATAAGCTGTAAAACTGAAGCTATGATCCTGTACTCTTTCATATCTGTAATGTTAATTGCTTGTCATATCCTATAGATCTTAGATACAATAAACATTCTCAAATCAGTTAAAAAAAAAAAGGATTCATATATAGTCAGCTATGGGCAAAGCACCATTTTTGATACTTAGGGAGACATCGAAGAACATTGCGTTTTCCAAAGGGAAGGTAAGAAATGTACACAAGTAGCTTGAAAACAAGCTAACACTTAAAACATTGTACTGGGACTTTTAACAATGCACCGTAAGAGAAAATAAAGATGTATTTAGTTCCACATTCGTTTGGGAGTTGAAAGTGGTCTTCCGCTACAGAAAGAGCTTGTTTCACTATCAGTCATTCCTTTAAAGTCTCTTTTGTTTATAACAGTAATGAATATTACATAGAAGAGATTCTAGACATAAATAAAGTATTAAATTCAGACAAAACCTGAGGCAAGTAATTTCTTTTGGCTTGTAGACAAAAGACTGACAGGAGGATTTACAACTAATCCAGACATACTTGTCCCGTCAGTGGTGGTGTTGCCTGGGTCCCATAGGTCAATGGGACTTGGTGGATTGACCTAGATATCTCCCATAATTTCCAGGATCATACCCACTTAGTGGTTTCTCAACACCCAACGCAGAAGTCTCTGAGCCTACAGGCAGCAACCATCCCTGGAGCGACATATACATGTGCCTCTCGTCAGGCTGAGTCATCCATCTACCCACATTTTGAATATTTAGCAAACGTGGAAAGTTTGTTTCTCTCAGACCTTTTATCTTTTTTTAAGTTTATTTATTTCTCCCATGAGCAGGAGAGACAGAGAGAGATAGAGAGAGAGGAATAGAGCGGCACCTCAACAGGGTTTTCATGTTGTAATATACTTATAGCTTCAGCTAGTCCCTGATGATGGGCACACATGCACCCAGCATGTTCAGAGAAATCTCCGGACCTAAACCCAGAATCTTTCCACGTGGATCAGCCTCATAGAGTATTGTGTTATCACTGAGCCACTGTCTGGTCTCCATGATTTTTTTAATCATACAAAATGTACTTTAAAACTATTTTTGGGACCAGCAGTTAGCGCAATGGCTGTGTCGCTGGACTCCCATGTAGTCAACCGTGGTTCAAATCCCAGACCTGGTGGCTTAAACTCATGCCAGGCGTGTGTGCATGCATGCCCAAGATCCTGAGAAGAGAATGGAGGAGAAGGGATGGCAATGTGGCCATCCCCACTGTGGGGTGATTTCTCACTTTCTGTCTCTCTGTCTCTCTCTGTCTTTCTGGCTAGAGCAAGTGCCCTAAAGCAAAAACCTCTCAAAAAAAAAAACTATTTTTAAAAACTTTTAAGGGATAATATAACGGAGGGAAAAAAAATGTAGGTTCATCCCATTTCCTTCTCATCTCTAATTGTTCTATATAACCCCCTTTTTCCCCTCTCTCTCCTCCAAAATTGTCAGTCATTCAAAGAAGCCTTGCTTCTTCACAAGTCTTGAAAATAGAGTTTGAATTGGGGGGAAGGAATGGATTTGAGGGAAAAAATGAATTTGAGTGAATCAATTGCCTAATATGCCAATAAAAACTAACAACTTAGTTTAACAGAAGTCCAACAGCCTTCTAGTCTCGTCCTAAGTGCTTTGTTTGCAATTCTTACCATAATCTAATCACTGCTTTTCTGATCCAAATATCAATACTTGATATTTATGGCCAGAATGCTAAGTGAGATGGCCTGCCCACCCCCTCCTTAACAAGAAACAATGACCTAAGCACTAGCCAGGCTTGGCTGAAGCAGTGAGGGTACTGAGGGGAGGCTCCTTCCGCCAACACAGCAGCAATGTGTTTTCTGTCTCAACTGAACTTCCACAAATTTGTAATTTATTTGGAAGAATATGTTACAGATAAGCAAAAAAAAAAAAAAAAAAAGAAGAAAGAAAGAAAGAAAAAAGAAGGCATCTGGAAGCCTTCTTGCCAAATGGTAACTTTCTGGAAGGTTCCTCGTTTAGAAGTAATTTCTGGAAAATTTCTTGATTAATACAAATCCGTGAACAAACTTAAAAATGATGGCTTTGTTATTGCTTTGGCACAATATGTTAACAACACTGTGAGTGCTGCCAAAACTCTGAGAGTTCTTTCATGCGGATTATGGTCTTGTTTACATATTCAGCTGTACTGAGGCCTTGTCCATGGTGGTAACCTAACAATGTTCCCAGTGGGGGTGCCCATTAGGGGAGGGAGACTAACTGAAGTTTAGTTTGTTTAAATTGAGCAAGAATGCACAGCGGCACTCAGATCTTGGGGAATGTGTTGGAAGCATACCCTTCCTGGGATCTGTTTTCATTTATTTAAGGGGGATGTTTGCATTGCTCAAAAATTGCAATACGCAAACTTGCCATACAAAATGCCTTCCAAATGTTTACTGTGGTCTACACAGAAGTGAGTAGAAAACACAAATAGTCTTAGATTGAAGTAAGATGCTAAGTGAAAAAAGCAATTGCTACTCTCATTTTTTTATTTATTAATTAAAAACCCAAGAGGCTTTCTAGCATTGTATCTGTATGAACATATGCATAAAATATGCATTCCTCAGTATGACCAGTTTAATCTGAGAGGAAAGACAAAACCTACTGAAGAATATGAATTAGAAATGATGGGAACTGGTCTCTTCTGCTCAGATATATATGCAAATATACTTAGTGTTCATTTGTACAGAATTGTATACACGGATTACACTGGGATTTTCCTATTTGACAGATTCTAATGACAAAATAATAATTGCTTTTCCTTCAAAAACTAATGTGAGAAACAATACAATTACAGGTTTTCTCACTTTCGACAGAAATGTTTACAAAGTTTTAGTTATTGCCAACAAAAAGAATAAGGGATATGAATGGCCTCTACACTAGCTTATTGACAATTATGAAGTCTGTAAATGAAAATGGTCCTTTCAGAAGAAACTTCCACTTTTGCTGTTTTATTTTTTCTGATAATAGAGAACCAGGAGTAGACAGAGGAGACCTCAGGCTACTGCTGCTCCTGTAGCCTAATTCTGTGAAAGAAAGGCTCCTCACAAAGTGTTTCTTGTTTGACACCAACTGAGAGGCCAGGGATCTTCAGTTATGTTTTTAAAAAGCATCAAGGTGTAAGTTGGTCTATCAGAAATCACTTAGGTCAAAATAAAACTGTTTCTGGAAAATTCACAATTCATACATCCCCTCAATGTTAGTTTTATTCAAGTAATTTTAACCAGAATTATTTTTTAGTTTAATCGAAAACATGGTTAATTTTTTTTTCTTAAAAAAAAAAAACTACAATTTTTATTTTTAAAAAACCTATGCTAGGGGCCAGCACATGGCAGGGTGGTTAAGGTTCTGAACTCTCAAATGGCTGACCGTGCTTTGAGTCCCTAACCCGGCAGCTTGCTCTCTCACCTTTTCTCTCTCTATCTCTCTCTGGTCACATTTTTAAAAATAAAATAAAATAAATAAATAAAATGATTCTTTTAAAAAAAATCTTTGCTAATACATAAGCTGACTATATATCATCCTTAATAGGAGCAGGTCAGTAGTTTAATTAAATGTATTATGTTCTCTCGTTCTAGCACAGAAATCTCACTAATAGGCAAGAGCAGAAAATATCGAGTTGCTCATTTTCTGTGGGACATTTACTTTAGTGCCTCCTCTAGCATCCCCGCATGTGCAGGCATCCTTTGTAGCTCAGCTCGTGAAGATGTAATGTGTTCCTCATATTTGTCCCAAGCTTCGAGATTTTGATGGAAGACAAGGAGATGATACGTAGCACTGGGTTACAGAGCAAGTTACAGAACCTATCATTGATAGAACAAATAACCATAGTTCCTACTTTTTTGATTGCTTGTCTAAAGAAAGGGAGTTTCACTACTATTCCACGGTTATATGAGGGAACTCTAAAAGTTCATGGAAAATGAAACTATTTGATTAAAAAAAATCTTAAATCCATGCATCGTTTTTCAAAAGATACACTTGCCATGAACTTTTAAAATCCCCTTGTAAGGTTAAGAATAAATTGCCTCCCAGTTCTTTTTATTATGTTTACGGTTGCCTAAGGACATAGATGACAAAGGATACTGAGAAAAGAAGTACATTTTTTAACATTTTGATATTTACAATTTACTCATTATAAAATAAGATAGGTATTATTTCAGTTTTCTACAGATGACTGTAGAATTTTTTAACTCACTGGATTAAAAACTGAATGACCCACACAAGATATTTAAAGGAACTGTTGGATTAGCGTCACATTACCTTTTAATAATTCACTCTAATTTCGTCCATACCGGCTCCCGATATTTAGCGATGAACTTGAGCAGATGTAATATCTTCTGATGGAAACAGGAATTTGAGAGTGACAAGTCACACCCACATGCCTGAGAATTACTGGGGACAAACCTTCCTCCTGAAATCACCAGTTCACTCTCTAACACTGTCAATATACCCTAGTATGTTCTAAATATGTATCAGAGTCAATTTTTTAAAAAAATAATCCTTTCTCTATGCCATTCTGTTCTTTTATTTTCTGAATATGGAAGACAACTCATCGAATCCTTAGGATTCAAAATAATTTTGGAGGAAAAAGGAAGTGTTCTTTACCCTGGTGGTGAATCACTCCTCTCTGAAGGCGGCCTTTGTTCTCTTTCACTGGTTAGACTGTACTTTCAGAGCTTAGTACCTTCCACCAGAGCCTCTTCTACAGTCACATAAATGATGGAAGATGCATGAGACGTGAAGGTGACATGTGCGGTCCCCAGGAGGAAACCGATGCCCTGGTTGCTTGCTAAGGAGCCATCCTGGCGTTAGCCACATACGCAGCCATGCGGCTGCCCTCCCAGCTGGAGGAAGGGGGTGAGCAGCAGCTGTCAGCAGAAAGATAGGGAAGGGGGCGCGGTCTCTCCAATTCACAGAAGGAAAAACAGTTCATGAAAATTCCCCAGTACCATCCATCGATGGCTGCATTCTTTCCAAGGCTTCTAACTTACTTCCTTGAAACTTCTTTGCCTTCTGGCTTATCAGTTTCAGGACAACAGATTACTCAGCCACCGCCTGGGAAGTGAACCAGAACAATTTGAGGTTAATTCACCTCTCGCAGCAATCATGAAAGTTTGTGTGTTCATAGATTCAACAATGAAATTGTTACTGATTAGTCCAAATCAAAAATCTGCAGTTTCGTCATTTCAAAACGATTTAATTACCTTTTTCTAATGCAGTATATATGCCCCATTTGCCAAGACAAAAGAGCTATTATTCAAAGGGGAAAAATATTGCTGCAGCAAGCACAATAACTTTTAATGCGTTCACTGCTGGACTGTCAAAATGTGAACATTCCCACCCCCTCAAAAAATGAAAGTATGGAACTATTATTGTATAACCTTCACTTTTATAGTAAGAGGTTTCTAGAATATGACAAAGAAAACATAGCCATTTCAGCCAGGTCATAATTTAGTATAAAATAAAACAAGACATTTAAACCCGAGGAAAAAAAAAATCTGGAGAGTGGTAGAACTATCAAACTATGTGTGCAATTTCCTTGTGCTCAAATTGCATTTTCTCCCTTCAGTGTTATACCGAGCAGGGTCTTGCCCTCTAGATTAGAGACTTTTGCATTAGAGGAAACTAGGTTATGTCTTCCACTGTCAGAGACAGAAATTATGAGCTAGAGTGCATTTTAGCCAGTCACTCTGAAAAATGTTAGCCCAAGGGGGTAATAATTAGAACTGTTTTTGTCAGGTGACTGCATTTTAAGCAGTGATGTGTCTGAGAATCTAGCTGAGGGGTTTAATATAAATATAAATATTTTTTTCAGTCAGCATTGCGGCTTGATTTTTTTTTTTTATTCTTTTGCCTCGCTTTTTATTTCAAAAGTAAGCACTTTTCAGGAATTATCAGCTAAAATGTCTTACAGTTTAGCATTATGGTGACCCGATAATATAATAGCCAGCAGAAAATGATACTCAAGCAGTCTAAGAAGTTAATGCCTAAAACTATAAACTAACTCATTATGAGATCATCCTGTATTTGTGGATAAAAATAACTAGTCCGTATAGATCGCCTACAGACATCTAAGCACAAACATAACAATTTTACTTCTCAATTATTATTCTGGTTATTTAAGTAATTATTTCATTCCATTTAAAAAATCATAGTCCACATAAACATTAATAAAACATATAAGAATGCAATTTATGAGCTTTTGTATTACTTCGAGGAGGTTTGGCACTTCTGGGGTCAGGGTTCCACAGCTGGGTGGGTAACCTAGGAGGGCTGTTATTATTTATTAAGTTGTCCAAATCTGAATGTACCCCTTTTTGACAAGAATGGATCATTTTAATATTTCTACCCACTACAAAAGCATTATGGAAAGATGGGGATAAATGGAAGCAATCTCATCTCCTTTGCCTTATAAACTATAACAAAGATTATCTTTTTATTTCTACAATAATCCTATCATTACAAATAAATGAATCATTTTGATTATGAGTGTCTCAGAACAAAAGATCATGTCTTCTCTAGGTTCTTAAGAATACCACAGAGCCTTCCTACCATAGCATAAGTAATGAACAGCTACAAAATAAAACCTCTCTTCTAAAAATTAGCTTTAACTATTTTATATCACATGAATAAATATTAATAATATCATTCAAAAGTGATTAATTTTCTGTGACTATTCTACTTTATATATCATGGATAGTTTGAAATGTTAAACATTTTCTTCTAAAAAATGGTTCAGATGGAGAAATTTTCTTGGCATTTTTGTAACCAATAATAATGAGCATTACATCTTTGATAAGATCAGAAACATGACAGTCCAAAGAATAAGCTTGTGCAGTGTAAATGTGTTTCTCCACTGGGTAGCTCAGCTTATCTTACTCCATGTACCTGTATTTTCTTGCAGGCTGATTTTTTTTTTTTTTAAGGATTCTTTTGGGGCCAACAGATGGCATAGTGGTTACATTGCTGAACTCCCACATGGCTGACCACAGTTTGGGTCCCAGAGCCAATGACGTCAAAATTATGTCTGCACGTGTACATGCAGACCCAAGATCTCAGGAGGAGAATGAAGGAGAAGGGGGTGTGGCCATTCCCCTGCGGAGTGATTTCTCACTGTCCCTCTCACTGTTTCTCTCTCTATTTCTCTCTCCAGTGAGTGGATGCACCCTAAGGCAAAAACTTCTAAAAAAAAAAAAAGAATTATTTCACTTAATATTATTATCTTTTAATTTGTCCAGAGAGAGACAGAGAGGAAGCAAGCCACCAGGTCCAGAACTCGAACCGCAGTCAGCCATGTGAGAGTCCAACATCTTAACCACCACACCACCTTCTGGCCTTGTAGGCTGAGTTTTAAATTGCTGAAAAAGACTGCTTTAAACTTTCTATCAAAGATATCTCCTTTGCAGGGATCTCACCTTCTTCTGTCTTGCCCAAGATGTTCTCTGGGTACAGGAGAATGATCTTGAGTTCTCATGGTGACATAGAAAGGGCCTCTGTCTCATGTACTAGCATGCAAGTTTTTGCTGGCCTCTGTTGACCTGGCCCCCACAGGATCACTGAGCTTCCTATCCTAGAGTCCAGAAAGATGTATTTTATATGGTGCTTTGCAATAGAGGAAAAGGAGAGTCATGGTGATACCAATTCCCAGAGTCCTTAGCCTCTTGTGTCAAGGTTCCTATATACTGTAGCATCCTTGTTCTAATTCCCGACTTCTTGCATTCCATTGATTTTGGGGTTTTGTTGTTGTTGTTGTTCATTTTTTGTTTTTTTTGTTTTTTTTTTTTGTTTTTTGAGAAGTTTTTGCTATAGGGCATGTGTGCTCATCAGAAAGAGAGACAGGAAGCGAGAAATACCCCCCAGGGGCACAATCCCTTCTCCTTCATTCTCCTCTCGGGATCTTGGGCACCCACGCACATGCACCCAACATGAGTTTAAGCCACCAAGTCTGGGACTTGAACCATAGTCAACTACAGAATCCTACAATGACAATGGTGACATAGCCATTATGCCAACTGCTGGTCTCTGATTTTTTTAATAATTGAAGGCTCAAGAACTCATAGAATAACAAGCTTCCTTAATGGGCCATGAGCAGGCAAGGGCATTAGCTATCCCATTTGTCTAAATGTTTTCTTTGATTGCTTCTACTTTACTAATCATTGGTGCCATATTGGTGTTGTACCATAATAAACATGAGACTTCTTCAAGAAATTTAAAACTTTCCCAGAGTAGGTCCTAAAACAATAGCAAGCTCAATCTAATCCTCTACCCATGAACCCACCTATTTTAATTAGATTTTTCTGCTAGCCTTCACTTTAGTTCAACCCAAAGGGTTTGAACTCCATGAAGTATGGATGCAAGGCCACGCTAGTCTGACCTCTTGCTAGTCACATCCCTCTGACTTCCCTATTCTCAAACCCTCTAACTTCCTTTCCCAGGAGCTGTCACCATGTCACATCTTCCTCCTCCCCTGGGTTTAATGCACTTTCTCTTCCACAGGTTCAATAGTGGAAAAGTAATTTCAAGAAAATAATCAGATAATCAAAGAGAAGACAATGTGTGTTGGAGAATGTGTCATCTGTCAGCTCCTCCTTTATTCTTCTCTACCTTTTTTTGTACTTCAGATGTCAGAAGCATGCAAAGTTATATTTCCCAGAATCTCTGGACTTTGTTAGACTTTGCCAGTAGAAGTCAAAGGTAAGAAACTGTAAAAATGATGTCAGAAAGTGAGAATGAATGAAGTAGGGACAGGTGAGGGAGTCAGGAGAGAAGGAAAGCAACTAAACAGAGTTTCACACTATGATCTCTTTCCCCACCCCCCCCAGCCACAAGGATCATGGGCTCATCCTGCACACATAGGTTGACCAGAGAACCAAACCTGCAGTCTTCCCTGTGGATCTAGCATCACTTGAGAAGCACATGACCACTGCACCACCAAGCCAGCCTATTGTCTTTCAGCTTCTAAAGGCAGTTTCAGCAGCAGCAATAGTACCAGGTAAGTGTGGCTCCAAGATCTACTCAGCTATCTATCTATCTATCTATTTATTTATTTATTTATTTATTTATTTATTTATTTATTTATTTATTTTGGAGAGGTTTTTGCTATAGGGCACACGTGCTTGCCAGAAAGACAGAGAGAGACAGAGAGACAGAAAGTGAGAAATCACCTCCCCCAGGGGGCATGGCCACGCCGCAATCCCTTCTCCTCCATTTTCCTCTCAGGATCTTGGACACACAAGCACACATGCCCTGTGTGAGTTCAGTGGACACACACAAACACATGCCCAGCGTGAGTTCAAGCCACAGGGTCCAGTACTTGAACCACGGTCAACTACATGGGAGTCCAGCGACATAGCCATTACGTTAACTACTGGTCCGTACACAGCTATCTTAATTCCAATGTCAGCAATCCCAGTTAAACATGGACTCTAGTTAATGCCATTTTTTTCTTTTGGACCTCCAGACCTAAGAGTCACAGTGGCTTAATGTACGTACTACTCTCTAGATATGCTTGCCCGATCAGTGCCCCTAGTCCTTCCAGTGCTTTGAAACTAAACCAGTGTATTAAATTACTTGTTTGAAATTACTCAGATGTATTCTTTTTGTCTGATTAAATATTTGACTGACACAGGCAATATACTATTTATTTCTATTACACTCTTAAATTCTACTTATTGAAGTATTATTAGTTGCCTATTTTTTCTAAATCATGGTTGAAAAACATTTGAAGTAGACTTTTCCAGTAATATATATTAACACTCATGACTGCCTAAAGAAAAGGTTTACTCATGAAGTCTCTTAGTCTATTGTGTATTGTTAAGAGAAATTCCTGAGACCCAGTGATTTTTGAAGAAATAAAGATATATTGACTCACAATTCTGGTGACCAGAAAGTCTAAAGACATAGGCCTGTCAGGTTGGCCTACGACCCTGATGAAAGCAAAGAGGATGGTGGTCATTGGCAAAGAGAGAGAGGGCCTCAGGAAGCTCTCTTTTCCAACCAGCTTGATTCAGAACTAATGCTTTCTAAGAGAGCTAGAACTTAGACTTCATCACCACCCAACATCAAATTCCCAACCGTGAAACTTTGGGGGACAAACCATTATCCAAACCATAACATAAGGTAATGATTCCATCAGGTCCTAAATGATGTCTATACCAGAAAACAAGAAACATTAGGTATTCTAACCTAACCATTTGTCATGTATTTCTGAAAATCATGGGCTGCCTGCACGCTTCATAAATTGCTTTTGGGGGTTAGAAAGGAAGACCAAGGGCACATCTAGAGTCTTTACTTTCCCATCTCTTTGACTTCCCTTGCCATTCTGAACCACCTGTGCAAATGAAAATGACAAAAGTTTTGTCTTTCCCTGTTCCATCTAGCACCGCATGTACTGCTACTCACTCATTTCCAAATTCCTCTTACTTTGAGCAAATTATATTCCAGTGTGCCTGGATGCCACCTATCACCTGCAATGATTGAGGAGTGCTCTCGTCCAAGGACTCCAAAGAAGCAAGAAAGGTACTCACTCACACTCTCTTACTGATCTATTTCCTTTCAAGCCAGTGGACTGTTCAGTGGAGGAAACTTTCTATTTGTCTTTATATCTCCAGGCTTGCTTTATCCCAAAGTCAAATGTCATATGAATAATTTTTAGGATTTTTATAGACATAGTACCATAGGATTGTAGAAGTAAAAAGAATGTTAGAAATCATGTTATTGTAGCTCCTCCTTTACAGAAGATGATCTCTACTCCAATACATCATTCCTATTATAATTTTTTAAAAATCTTTCTAACTAGTCTCTGAACACCTTGAAGAAAGCATGGGTGATTTTTATCCTAACATCCTCTGTGCCTAACACAGTGCCTAAATCCCAGGAAGCTTTCAATAAATGCTTGTTGAAAAGTTGTGGATACATGGGTGAATTCATTACAGATTAGTGAATTAAAGAATTGATAGATTATTTTGTTCAAGAATATGAAGTTATTGGTTGCCATACCAGACTTAAAAACTTCTAATCTTACATTTTCTGATTTCAAGTGTTCTTTTCACTGATTCTCTTCTGAGTTAGCATTTTTAGCATTTTCTCACAAGAAAAGGTTTTGACTTTTTGCCTTTAGAGCAACACAGAGGTGTAGGTGGAAGGAGAGATGCCATTCCATCTGTTAAAGAGGAAAACAAAATGAACCGGTTCAGTACCTAGTACCAATTGAGAAAAACAGCAAAGTCCTCAGGGCCAATTGGACGATAGGAAAATCAGGCAAGCCCAAAAGAGAAACAATACTGAGCACAGCTACACCAGTTTCCCACCGCGGCCACCCTGTGTCCCTGCTAGGAAAATGTACCTCATCTCATAGCTGTGTGCTCTGAATAGAGATCAGTTCACATCTCTCTAAATGGTCATTATTTCTCCCCGGGAACAGTACATCCCACTTAAACAAATTATGACAAAAAAAAATCATAAAATATAAAACTACTTTTTCAGAATCTTAATGCTATAGAAGCACCACTGATTTTGATGTATAATATTTAGTAAAATACGTGTCATTAGTTGCTCTCTAAACATATATAATGTTTAAACAAAAATATATAAAATTAAGAAGCTAAACAATCCCATAGAAAGGTAAGTACTATTAAAATTCTGCTACAAAACAACTTTTTTTTAATTTAAAATCCAATTGTACACCACAAACCACCTCATCCAAGACCCCAAACAAAACTGTATACACATATTTATACCCAAAAATGTTGGTACAGTTTAACACACCATAATGCTCAGAGGAAGAGCCTGATATGCCACCATTTGGTTACATATTTCAGTTTCTCTCGATATGTGATGAAATAGAAATGTGACATTTGATATTATCACTGATGGTTAATTCTGTGAACATTTTAATATTTTGCAGACATCCCAAGATTTATATTTTCCTCCTCAAATGAAAGTGAGAATTTAAATATCAGGTCTTTCCTTTCTTTTCAAAAAATAAATGCTGTAATGTACCTCCCAAGGTTAATCTGTGTCCTTGCACCTCCAATGAATCCATGGCAAGAATGTTTTTTATTGCTCTGCCATATCTAAAATTGCTTAGTCCATACTCTCTTAGACACATCATTTTTCAAACTCGAACTTCCAAGTTTCATCAGAAAAGAGCATATTACCCTAGATGCAAAGTGAATGACTACTAACTGATGTTCTACAGACATGTGCCATTCTTCTCCAAATAGGCAAGCCCATATGTTTTAGGTTGAAGAAAGAATCTTGCAGCAGGCAAGCACTATTAAGATACCACAGACTTTGAGTGATTCTTTGGCAAGCTATAAAGTAGTTTGTTCTGGAAATTGTATCATCCATGGAGTCTTAGGCCCTCATCATTTGACTTGTAATGGATGTAGTTCCAAATAAATAGTCTAGTCTACAGACACAGCTTCAGCTCTCTTATCTGCTATTAATTTTCAGTCTATTGCAGTCTGGCTTCTTTCTCCTTATTCCAGAATACAGTGGGTGGAGAGGTGGAAGAAGCTTGTTATGGATTGAATTATGTCCCCCTCAGAATTTATATATTGGGACCAGCAGCTGTCACAATGAGTATGTCACTGGAGTCCCACATGGCTGACTGTAGTTTGAGTCCCAGACCCAGTGGCTTGAAACTCATGCTGGGTACATGTGCGTGTGTGCCCAAAATCCCAAGAGAAGAATGGAGGAGAAGGGACAATGGCATGGTCATCCCCCTTGTGGGGGTGATTTCTCTCTTTCTGTCTTTCTGACTCTGTCTGTTTGGTGAGTGCACGTGCCCTGTAGCAAAAATCTCTCTTCAAAAAAAAAAAAAAAAATCATATGTTGAAGTCCTAACCTCTAGTACCTGTGAATGTGATCTTATTTGGAAATAATGTCTTTGTAGATGATCAAGATAAGATGAGGTCATTAGGTAGTCCCCAATTTAATGGCTTATAAATAGGAAAAGCTATAAAGCTATTTTCCTTTTTCCTTATAAATAGGAAAAGTGAGGTCACAGAGCCAAGCACACACACGGAAGAGTACCATGTGAAGGTGAAGGCAGAGAGCAGGGCCATGTATCTACAAGCTGAATAGTACAAGAGTTTCCCAGCAAACCACCCAAAGCTAGGAGAAAGACATGGGACAATTTGTAGTCCTCAGAAGGAGCTGAACCTGCTAACACCTTGATCTCACATTTGCAGCCTCCAGAACTGAGACAGTACATTTCTGTGTTTTAAGCCAATCATTTACGGTGCTATGTGACAGCAAGCCTAGGAAACTAATATGAAGCCTAGTCTAGAAATGAGCAACTTGAACTCTGCACATATCTTCCCTTTGTGAAGGTTTCTACAGAATTCCATCCTTGGCCCTCTTCTCCCTGGGAAAGCTCAGCTACCTCACACCTTCTACTATCCTCTTGAAGCAAAATATTTTCAAACCTCCATATCTAGCTTTAGCCTCTCTTCTGTGATCCAAATATGTATTTATAACTGTTTGGTCAACATTGTCGAAGGATTATCCTGCAAACACCACAATCAAGTTTACCCTAAACAGGCAGCTACTTCTAAGTAAATGGTATCTCTTTAGCTAACAGCATCACCACTCACCCATTTGACGCAGCTCGAAATGTAAATTATATTGAACTCTTCTTCTCCCTCAACCACTTTGTCAAGTCTTTTCAATTAAATCCACCTGTGAAAAATTGCTTGAATCTCTTTCATTCCTTCTAGTCATGCTATACTGGGTTGGTTCAAACTCTCATCATTACTTGCCCCAGCTTCTCCAGGAGTCTTCTAAAAGTTCTGCCTACTTCTCAGCTATCCTCTATACTTTTTACCAAACTTAACCTTCTATGTATTATTCCCTACTCAAATCCTTTGCCTTTCCACTACTTAGAAAACAAAGTTAAAACTTCTTATAAAGTGGGTCAGTAGGTAGTGAGTCAGTTAAATCAGCTGAATCCCTCATGGCCCGCTGCAAGGTTTGAGTCACAGACCCGTCTGCTTGAAAAACATGGATTGTATGTACGTGCATGCCCCAAACCCTGAAAGCAGAATAGCGAGGAAGGGATTGTGGTGTGGACATCATACCAATTGATTTTTCATTTTTCTCTCTATCTCTCTGTTTCTCTCTAGTGAGCCCACAAGCCCTATAGCAAAACAAACAACCCCCCATCCTCCAAAAAAAATAAGAAGAAAACTTTTTTTTGAGAGGTTTTTGCTATAGGGCACGTGAGCTCACCAGACAAACAGAGAGACACAGAGAGATAGAAAGCGAGAAATCACTCCCCAGGGGGGATGGCCATGCCACAATCCCTTCTCCTCCATTCTCCTCTTGGGATCTTAGGCACGCATGCACACGTGCCTGGTGTGAGTTTAAGCCACCAGGTCCAGGACATGAACTGCGGTCGACTACATGGGAATCCAGCAACATAGCCATTACACTAACTGCTGGTCCCAAGAAGAAAACTTTTCATTAAGCTTTCTGGGGTCTCAGAACTCAATCTAATCTTGGCATTTCAACTTCATCTCAGACCACACCTCACCTGTGTCCAACCCTCTCTGGAGGTACAGGAGAATTACACTACTCTGAACACTTGAAGATTCTCAAGACTATGTGACTACTTTGTTTTAAAGATTTATTTTATTTTATTTTATTTTATTTTATTTATTCATTCATTTATTATAATTTGACCAGAAAGAGAAAGAGAGAGAGAAAGAGAAAATGAGAAAGCAAGGTACCAAGTCCAGGACTTGAACCGTGGTCAGCCATGTGGGAGTGTCCAGCACCTTAACCACCACGTCACCTGCTGGTCTCCCCATGTGACTAATTTTGGCCAGTGGGCTGCACCTTGTCACACATCAGTTCCAAACCAAAGCATTTAATTGCCAAAGAACCCACTGCTACTCTTTTCCCTGGTACAGCAACCACAAAGATTCCATGTTAACATGGTGGGGGAGGTCTCTGAGATCACATGGTGGACCACTTCTAAAGGGTTAGCATATTCACACCTAGCTTTGCATAAGTAAGAAATAAACTCATTATTTTAAGCCTCAGAGGTAAGAGGACATTTGTTGCTGGTGCATGAACTAGCTTGCACTGACTAGTACTTACCATAACTGTCAAATAATTGTATACACCATTCCCTTCACTTTGACTCACATGTTAAGATATGTTAGTTTGATATCACATTGCAACTTGAAAGCATGTATTTTAGTGGCATTTTTAGTTTAGTGAGACACTCTGAGAACAGTTAAAACAAAATCATATTTTGTGTACTGTAAGACAATTCAACTGCTTCTTCTCTTTGAAGGTTATTCTAAACTCTGCCTCTCCACCCCCCAATCGCTCACACTTTTCTCTGCCTCCTCAAAAGTGTCTTTTCCTCCTTTGATATCTCTCCTTATCTTATGGCTATTTGTTTGTCTCTTTTCCCTCCAGTCATACATTCCAACTGAATTGTAAGCTCTTTAAGGTCAGGATCCATACCTGACTCGTTTTAATCCTCCTGAGCAGCTCATACAAGGTGCAAAGCCATTGTCTATGCTCATCGATGTGGACTGGATGAGCTCAGTGAGAGAATGCAATAAATAAATTTTTTTTATAAATGCACCATCTCTCTGGAAATCCACAGTGCTCACATTTCCCATTATGAGCTCATTTTAGAGTGAGTGGATGCCTTTTATTGGCTAATGTATGCCATGTGGTAATGTCTTCATTTGCCGAGTTGATGTTCCACATCTTACAATTCTTAGTCATAATTATTAGTTTTTCCCCTGAATTTTGTGCTTCATTGAGGTTTTAAAGGATAAAATTAACCTCCCAGCTTTTCCTCCATAAATTTATAATTTCATTGTGATTTCATTGCTATATTGGCTTCCGTTTCAGAGGTTTGTCCAAACTTTAGGTGATTATGTATCTGTTGTTTTTCTCTTCTCACAAATACAGTTATTTTCTTACAATCTGACATGCTCAACGGCATAGCAATGCATAGAGGCAACATCATAAATAATTCTAAATATTATTATATAGAAAAGATAGATTTTAAAGAAAATGAAATATGTTTTTTATCTGTGTTGAAATTATATCAGAATTTATGAAAATGAAGACTCATTTCCATAATATTCTTTCCCTGTTTGGCACCTGTTTACCTGGACATAAGTCAATGTTTTCTGCAGAACACACTATAAACTGTACAATAACAATTTCTTAAGGGATATCTTAAGCATAAAATTTGTTTAGCTATTCAATAACATGGAAATTTGATTATTTAACTCAAACTGAAAATACATGACTCCAATTTCACTGAAGGTATATGTGATTGTATAGATTAGGAACTGCTTTTGAGAATTTATCTCTTTTCAATATTGGATAAAACTATCATAGACATTAGGCCCCTAAACTACTCTACGTAACTCTTTACAAATGGATATTTTTACATACATTGTAGGTGGGAGAAAAAACACTCATCTAGAGTGTCAGAAAATCTACCTCAGTCTAGCTATAAATCAAATTTGAATGAGTACTGAAACTTCTTGATACGTTATGGGAAAAAAATAGAAATATTATTTTTTCCCTTACCTCTATTTGTCCTTTGTAAAATTAATTTGTAAAACTCTGCCTCCCCACCTGCCTTTGAATCCCTCCAATCCTAAACCACAACTCACCCAGTTACCACTCCTGTACGTATCTCCTCCTCAAAGTCTGGATCCAGCTTGGCTCACACAAGGAGAAAAAGACCCTGCAGAGTCCATCTTCAGAGGCACAGAGGTAACACAAGGGCTCCTCAAGGCTGGAAGCTACATGGTCAACAGGAGGTTTGGATTCCTGATCAACTTGAAAACACACTACCCAAGATCCTGAGGACAGCAGTGTAACAAGACGCCATCAGGGGTGCTTCTCTTTCTCTACCTCACCTCTCTCCTGTGCCCACGTACACGCTTTCTCATGAAGAGGAGACAGAAACAGAGAGAAAGAGGAGTGCAGTAGTGCAGCATTAAGTAGGCCTGTTTCAGGTCTTCTTTTTGCATTTTTTTTTGAAAAGTTTTTTGCTATAGGGCACATGAGCTTGTCAGAAAGACACAGAGAGACGGAGAGACAGAAAGTGAGAAATCCCCCCCCCCCCCGGGGTGGGGGGAATTGGCCACACGGCCATCCCTTCTCCTCCATTCTCCTCTCAGGATCTTGGGCACGCACGCACATTTGCCCGGAGTGAGTTTAAGCCACCAGGTCCAGGACTCAAATCGTGGTTGACTACATGGGAGTCCAACGACATAGCCATTACACTAACTGCTGGTCCTGACTTTTTTGCTTTTTTAAGATTTTTGCTATAAGGCACATGAGTTCACCAGAGAGACAGAGAGAGATAGAGAGACAGAAAGCAAGAAATCACCACACACACACACACACAGAGGATGGCCATGCTGCAGTCCCTTCTCCTCCATCCTCCTCTTGGGATATTGGACACTAAAGCACATGCATCCGGCATGAGTTTTAAGCCAGCAGGTCTGGGATTCAAACCACGGTTGACTACACGGGAGTCCAGTATGTAACCATTACACCATCTGCTTGGTCCTGATCTTTTTGCTTTAAATAACAACCATGCCTCCTATAGGGTTTAAATAACATTTCATTGCTCTGTTCTGATTTGCTCCCCTTAAACCAATTAGTTGAGTGGTTTCAAAGTGTCTTTCATGAACTAGAAGCAGCAGCATTCACTCAGGAATTTCTAAGAAATGAGCATTGTTGGGCCCCACCCCAGACCTACTCAGTCATAAACTCTGGAGACACTGTCCAGCACCCAGTGTTTCAACAAGCTTTTCACATGATTTTGATGGGCTACATTTTAAGAAATGCTGGGTTAGTTATCTAGCTTTAATTTGTCATGTGCTCCTCTGCTCTCATCTCCTTGCAAAAAGAATGGTAATACGCTTTGCTATGTAATATATTGTGGGAAATCTGTAGTAATGCCACTGTGAAAAGGGAGAGAAAACGGCGAGAGGTGAAAATAGAAATTACAGAAGTTTTGCTCAAAGTCGTGCCTGTGCTATCCCTGCCATGAGCATTTTTAGAAGAATACCAATATTTTTTAATGTATTCTTTTAGTAGCTAGCCTGCGTTTCTTTGAGTTCAACACCATAGACACTGAGCCATATGGAAACCAAATTAATATTCAGGTTTCACAAGGAAGCACCCTACTTAGTTCAGCAAGCTATGGGATAAGAACGGCTTAAGACAGACACAAATGAGCAGCCTCATTTCCAATCCACTCTGCCTCTTCTGAACTAATGTCCACTCAGTTACTCCCATTCTTCTCTCCTCTTTCAGACTCCCTTCTCCATTGGTTCCTTCTCCCTCAGTATGTCAGTCTACAAACACAACCTTTTTTTTTTTTTAATGTTTTGCCAGAGGGTGCATGGGCTCAGTGGATAAAGACAGAGACAGAGAGGGAGGAAAACAGAGAAAGCAGTCCCCACCCCCACCCCCAAGTAGAGATAGTCATGTCAAAATCCCTTCTCCTTTACTCTCCTGTTGGGATTTGGGCCTGCACACACATCCACCAGGTATGTTTCTCAAGCTGCTAGATCTAGGACTCAAACTACTTGGTTGGAGATTCAGCCATCGGGGGTCCGGTCAATTTAACCACCATGCCACAGGCTAGCCCATCACCATCTCTTTTAACAGTATCTTTTGGGAGCCAGCAGGTGGCATAGTGGTGACAGTACTAGACTCCCATATGGCCAACCACAGTTCAAGTCTAGAACACAGTGCCTTGAAAATCATGCCGGGCACATGTGTGTGTATCCCCCAAATCCTGGGAGAATGGAGGAAAAAGAACTGTGGGGGATGATTTCTCACTTTCCCTCTCATTGTTTCTGTTTCTCTCCAGTGAGTGCACATGCTCTATGGCAAAACCTTAAAAATCATATTATTTTTATTTTTTAAGTATCCTTTAGTCATGCAACCCACCCCATAGGCACTACCCTAAATATGCTCTTCTGTTCACAAGTTTCTATAGAAGAAAATTCACTTTTAAAGTTTCCATTTTGCACCTTTGTTCTTTAACCCAGTGTAACATACCTCTTTTCCCTCCACGGAAAAGATCTTCTAGCACCACATCCATCAACAGCCCACTGAGAAAACCCAACAGACAGCTTTTAGCCTTTAACTTACTGATCTCTCTGGAGTATAATAATGTTGTCATGATTTCTCTGACATGAAATTCTCTACTTTTCTCTTCCCTCTCTCTGTGATTATTTTTTTAAAGCATCCTTTTAAGTTTATTTTCTCCTGCCTTTCTTTTAGGCTCTGAAGTTTCTCCAAATTTATTTCTTGGCCCTCTTCTCTTCTCATTTAATATACACTCTTCAAATAGTCTTACCAACTACCACCATTTCTCTTCTATCTCCCCAACCTAAATTGCTTATAGCATTGTTCTGATCTACACCTACATCTAATTGGTCAGTAGATTATAGTCATCTATATGTCAAAAGAGAGTGACACATCATCTGTCCATCAGAACAGTATTGGTCTGCATGCTCTATTTTCCACTTATTGAAAAAACAGAAACCTAGCCTTAACTTATATTTATGCTATCTGTATCCTTTTCCTTTAACCCTATTCCAAATCAGTTTGTAAAAGACTTTGTTTTCTCCACCCTCACTGCTTCTACCAGTCCTGGAGTGCGTCTCTTCTTACCTGAAATATTGCAATAGTATCACAACTTGGGTCTGTCCCTTTCCTACTGTTACAACAGTTAACAATATATTGGATTGTTGGAAAAGTCATGTATTTTTCTATGTTTCTCTATGTAAAAATTCATCATGACTTTTCTAACAACCAATATAAATGAGAGCAAACTGAACTCTATAAAATTCCTCAATAGTTTCTCATCGAAGACAAGATAAAAATTGTCTCCTTTTAAAAAAAATTTAGTTACTATTATTATTTATATATTCAATCATTATACATCATTTAGATTGTAAAGAGACTTAATCCAGTGTGATAAAATACCTCAGTCCATCCCAGTTGAGAATACTATACACATCCTCATGAACAGATATTAAAACATCTGTGTCCCACAAATGTCTTATCTCTTTATTTTTTCCCACATATTTCCTTTCCTATGTCCTTCCCTTCACACTCTTTTTCCACTTTGTCTCTAATGTCCTTAACAATTTTCAATGCTATTTATGTCTTCCAGTCTTTCAATGTCTACCATAGAGTGTGGACAGTCAGTATATGTTAAGTGGAGACATACAATGCCTCTCTTTCATAACCTGACTTGCTTCACTCAGCAACAAATCCAGCACATTCATCTGCTTTCTATCAAATTCCAGGGCCTTGTTGTTTTGGGGGGCTGAATAGTATTCCATGGAGTATATGTGCTACACTTTTTTAATCCATTCTTTGTTTGTGGACATTTGGGTTGGTTCCATGTTTTAGCAATCATGAATAATGCTGCAATAAATATAGTTGTGCAAGCGTTTTTCTGACTGTGCGTGCTCCTGTCCTTTGGGTAGATACCCAGGAGCAGAATTGCTAGATAATATAGTAGTTCTATTTGAAGGCCTTTGAGGAACCTCCATATCATTCTCCACAGTGACTAGACCAATTTACATTCCCACCAACAGTGTAGGAGTGTTCCCCTTTCGCCCCATCCCCTCCAGCACTTATCTTTTCTTTTTTTTAATCTTCACCATTCTGACTGGAGTTAGGTGGTATCTCATTACAGTATTGATCTGTATCTCCCTTATGATGAGAGATGTTGAGCATTTTTTCATATGCCTTTTGGCTATTCATATGTCTTCCTTACAAAGTTGTTTATTCAGCTCATTTTTCCATCTTTTAATTGGGTTAATCATTTTCTTCTGGGTAAGCCGCTTGAGTTCCCTATGTATTCTGGTTATCAGTCCCTTATTTGAGGCACAGTTAACAAAAATGCTCTCCCATTTCAAGAGTTGTCGATTCACACTAATTACTATGCCCTTTGCTGTGCAGAAACTTCTTAATCTGATGTAACTTCACCTGTCTATTTTGGGGATTATTGCCTGTGCTTTAGTGGTCTTGCTTAAGAAGTCTTTGCCTACTCCAATGTCTCTCAGAGTTACCCCAGTGTTTTCCATCAGTAGTTTTATAGTTTGTGGTCTTAGTTGACTTTTGTTAATGGTGACAGGAGTTCAGATTCATCTTTGTGCAGATGGATACCCAACTTTTACAGCACCATTTGCTAAAGAGGTTTTTCTTTTATCACTGGATTGACTGGTACCCTTTGTCAAAGATCAGTGGGCTATATGTTTTGGGGTTTATTTATGGGGTCTCTACTCTGTTCTATTGGTGCTCATGTCTGTTTTTGTGCCAGTACCATGCTGCTTTGATTATCACAGCTTTGTAATATATTTTGGGGCCAGGAAGTGAGATGCCACCTACTCCACTCTCCTTGCACAGGATGGCTTTGGCAATACAGGGTCTTTTATGATTCCAGACAAATTCTATGATTGTCTTTTCTAGATCTGTGAAGAATATCTCTTGTAATTTTATATTATAGGCATTTAATATGTAGATTAATTTGGGTAGGATTGCCATTTTGATTATATTAATTCTGCCAATCCAGGAACATGGGATGTCCTTCCACTTTTTGTGTCCTTTTTTATTTCCTTTTCAAGGTTTTCATGGTTTTCCTTACAGAGGTCTTTGACTTCCTTGGTTAGTTTTATTCCTAGGTATCTTAAGCTTTTAAGTGCATTCAAAACTTCTTATAATTTGGAATATTCATTCCCAATAAGGCTGATTTCTACTTACCTTTTCCCTATTATTGAAGTTTTAATTATACTTCTACTTTTTTAAGGTTTGTTTTTTCTTATATAAGAAAGAGAGAAAGAGAAGCCCCCTGCATGATATCTACGTGCCATAATTCACCCCAGCCTATGCCAGGCAGGATCACATGCATGTATCCGGTGTGTAGAAGGAGACCTTGGGTCATGAACCTAGGACCTTGCCATGTGGCCTCAATGTCACAAACCATTGTGTTAATTGCAATACCACCGTAGCTGACCATACTTCTAAGTTTTTTTCATTGTAATGTCCTTTCAAGTCTTTATGTTTATTACCATAAAGCTCTATGCATAACACCATCATTCCACTCACAATCTTATTTTTTAATTATATATTTGTCTTTCTTCCAAAGCAGCTCCTTGATATCTATCTTCATTTTTGTATCCCCAATATTTATCACAATGCCTAGCATGTAGAAGATGGACAATAATAGATTATTCTGTGGTTGAATAGCTATCCAAGCCATTCACTCAGTTTAAAATTCTCCTCTTCTACTTGTGAATTTAGAAAACACCTTCTCATTCTCAACACTCAACTGAAAGTTGACCTCTGTGAGGAAATGTCTCTGGTTCTCCCAGGCCATGTTAAAGTTCCTTTCCCTGTGATTGTTGTATACATCTCAGTTGTATAAGTTATCACGTTTTATTGAAATGGTTTTTGCATATTTGATTTATCAAGTAACCTAATTAATACAGCTGAGCAAAATACAGAGGACAATAAACTCAAATCACACAAGTAAAAAGAAAAAAATCTTTAAACTGTAGCTTACTAAAGAGTTTATCAATTCCTGGTGGAGAAAATATTAGAAGTGAATCTCAAAAATTCGCAGTGTGTGTGTGTGTGTGTGTGTGCGCGCGCGCGTATGTGTATGTGTATGCAGTCTCATAATGAGTATATTGTGTTCAAATTAGCTTTTCTTTTTACAAGTATGCAATTTAATAGCCCTTTTTAATATAGTTACAGATAGATATCTAGACTTAGGAGGACAGAAATAACTATTAAAATCAAGGTTCTAATGCCCAAAGGGCAAGAGAAAGAAAAATGTGAAAAGTTGACTACTCAGCTCTTAATCCTGACAATGTCTGTTACATGTTGCACAAACATAGCTATGCTCCTATATTTATTTCAATGAATGGCTGTAAACAAAAGTAAAACTACAACAACCCACCTCTCCAATCTATATTTCTATTTTCACCCCCTGTAGAAAGGGACAGAAAAGGTATTACAGAAAATAAGATTTGAACATATTATCATCCTCTATTAGAAAAAAATGATATGTTTCTTCAGCTTTTTATTTAACATGAAGCTTAACATGTTTCCTTTTACCTAGTAAGTGATACAGGTATTTATGAAGAGGGTACATTAAGTCATATATAATGTAACTGCATACTAGTGATTGCTTGATAAAAGCATTTTCCTTGTATTACCTCATTACTCTGACCATGAACACTCAGAAAACATGACCATACTATTTGCCAGAGAATGGAATTGAATAATAGACCAAATATAGGTGGCTAACTATGAAGTCCTCAAAGGAAACTGTTGAAAACTTCTTAGCAAACTAGAAAAGAATATGATACATACCTAACCATTACACATAGTTATACTTAGGGATGCTACTGCATTGTCCCGTTCCCTGGAACACCTCTCTCCCCTAAAGGAGCTTATGATTTAGACAGGAAGTAAATGCATAGGACTCTAATACAGAATAGGCAGAAGGAGAGGTCAAGGAAATAGGTCAGCCAGGAGATCGGGAAGACCTCATGATATCACAGCCAGGCCATGAGAATGAACAAGCTTTCCTTACCTGGGAAGCAGGCTGGATGACAATGAAGAAGGAAGGAAGGAACGGAGAAGGGACAAAGAAAGGAGAGGTAAGGAGACGAAAGGAAAGGAGAAAGTGAGTTAATATCAGTAAAAGCTACAAGCAGGGCTAGAAGCTGAGGACTTTGTCTCAGTTCTGACACTTGCACACCACGTGTCATTAGAACACTCTGCATCACCCAGCCTCAGCTCCCTAAACTCGAAAAGGAGAAAACCAGAGGAATCTCAAAGTTCCCTTCCAGCTCTGAACATCTACAACAGACTAATTGCCTGGGCTTTCTGCAGCTCCTTGTCCATTATTCATTAGCATCTCCATGGGAGTAATAAAAGGAAGTATAATTTAAACCAGCCAATTTTGCTGCTTATCAGCTCTGGGAAAAGGTATGCTGGACCAGAAAGCGGGGGGCTATCTGTTGACTTCAATTATCAACTCATTCCCTGCCCACCATTATACCACGGATAGATAGTCAAGAGTTTATTCTTCTGCTGGAGTTTCTTGTTTAGTAACTCTGAAATTATTTTCAGAGTCTCCTTTTCATAGGCCCACAGGGTCCTAGAGGCTGCCTTGTCATATTTGAATATTAAGTACTAGGTATCGTATGATTTGCTAGAATTAGCTCAGTTCTGAATGTGTGTTCTGCTCATACAATTCAAATATTCTTTTCCATTCAAGCTATTGAAATGTGGCTAACGAAATAGGCAGACCATGCTGGTTACAGCATCAGGGTCACAGATAATCACCATGGTCTTTTGCTGTTCAATAATCTACCAAGAACTAATATTCTTGTTTCTTCTGTGTGCCAAATACTGTGTTGAGTGCTATAAATGCTATTTCAGTCCATTTGTGCTGCTGTGAAACGATACCTCAGACTGGGCCAACTGTGAAGGACAGAAATTTGTTTCTCATAGTTCTGGAGGACAGAAAGTCCAAAATCAAAGCCCCAGTAGCTAGTAAGGCCTTCTTGCTGCCTCATAACATAGCAGAAGGTGGAAGGGCAAAGAGAGTGCAAGAGAAGACCAAATGTACCCTGTTATAACCGCATTAATCCCAGGCATAAAAGCAGGGCCATTAAGACCCAGCCACCTCCTAAAGGTTCCCTCTCTTATTCTTATCATTGCTATAACATCAGTTAAATTTCTTGGTATTTTGTTTGTTTTGGTTTTTGTTTTATTTATTTTTTTTTGAGAGGTTTTTGCTATAGGGCATGTGCGCTCACCAGAAAGGCAGAGAGAGACAGAGAGACAGAAAGTGAGAAATCACCCCTCAGGGGGCATGACCACAACACAATCCCTTCTCCTCCATTCTCCTCTCAGAATCTTGGGCATGCACGCACACACACCTGGTGTGCATTTAATCCACCAGGTCCGGGACTCGAACCGTGACCAACTACATGGGAGTCCAGTGACATAGCCATTACGCCAACTGGTGGTCCTCACCAGTTAAATTTCAACATCAGTTTTTGAGAGGAGCATCACCCAGCCTCAGCTCCCTAAACTCGAAAAGGAGAAAACCAGAGGAATCTCAAAGTTCCCTTCCAGCTCTGAACATCTACAACAGACTAATTGCCTGGGCTTTCTGCAGCTCCTTGTCCATTATTCATTAGCATCTCCATGGGAGTAATAAAAGGAAGTATAATTTAAACCAGCCAATTTTGCTGCTTATCAGCTCTGGGAAAAGGTATGCTGGACCAGAAAGCGGGGGGCTATCTGTTGACTTCAATTATCAACTCATTCCCTGCCCACCATTATACCACGGATAGATAGTCAAGAGTTTATTCTTCTGCTGGAGTTTCTTGTTTAGTAACTCTGAAATTATTTTCAGAGTCTCCTTTTCATAGGCCCACAGGGTCCTAGAGGCTGCCTTGTCATATTTGAATATTAAGTACTAGGTATCGTATGATTTGCTAGAATTAGCTCAGTTCTGAATGTGTGTTCTGCTCATACAATTCAAATATTCTTTTCCATTCAAGCTATTGAAATGTGGCTAACGAAATAGGCAGACCATGCTGGTTACAGCATCAGGGTCACAGATAATCACCATGGTCTTTTGCTGTTCAATAATCTACCAAGAACTAATATTCTTGTTTCTTCTGTGTGCCAAATACTGTGTTGAGTGCTATAAATGCTATTTCAGTCCATTTGTGCTGCTGTGAAACGATACCTCAGACTGGGCCAACTGTGAAGGACAGAAATTTGTTTCTCATAGTTCTGGAGGACAGAAAGTCCAAAATCAAAGCCCCAGTAGCTAGTAAGGCCTTCTTGCTGCCTCATAACATAGCAGAAGGTGGAAGGGCAAAGAGAGTGCAAGAGAAGACCAAATGTACCCTGTTATAACCGCATTAATCCCAGGCATAAAAGCAGGGCCATTAAGACCCAGCCACCTCCTAAAGGTTCCCTCTCTTATTCTTATCATTGCTATAACATCAGTTAAATTTCTTGGTATTTTGTTTGTTTTGGTTTTTGTTTTATTTATTTTTTTTTGAGAGGTTTTTGCTATAGGGCATGTGCGCTCACCAGAAAGGCAGAGAGAGACAGAGAGACAGAAAGTGAGAAATCACCCCTCAGGGGGCATGACCACAACACAATCCCTTCTCCTCCATTCTCCTCTCAGAATCTTGGGCATGCACGCACACACACCTGGTGTGCATTTAATCCACCAGGTCCGGGACTCGAACCGTGACCAACTACATGGGAGTCCAGTGACATAGCCATTACGCCAACTGGTGGTCCTCACCAGTTAAATTTCAACATCAGTTTTTGAGAGGACAAACACTCAAACCATAGTATCCACTAAGGGCCCTGTATTGCTGTAGTCAAAGCACTGGGAAAAAATGCTCCATGAAGACAGGGACAACCGCCTGTTCTATTCACTGCTGATTTCCCCCAGGTCTCAGAATAGGCTCTGTTCTATTTGCAGACTCACATTCCTGTAGTTTGTCTTGAGAGCCCACATTGTTTATTACTGCTCTGTGATGTGACCGAATGAACATTGTTGCACCCTCTGTGAAATATTCTTGTTTCTTCTGTGTGCCCCATTGTGTATCACCAGGGTAACCTTGACAAGGTAACAACTACTGATGCTCCCATTCTCCTCTATAACATGGTCATAATACCAGCACTACCTCATAAAGCACTGAGGGTTAATGTCCACAGTAGCACAAGGAGCCACCAAAAACAAATATCTGAACAATAACCACCACTTATTTTTGCTGTTTTTAACAGGGTTCAGTAGGCAGAACTCATTTGTGCTCCACACAGCATTAGAAGGGGCAGCACAACTTGAGACCAGGATGATCCACTCACGAGACTCTCGTCTCAGTGACACGTGGATACCAGTTGTTGGCTCGGAGAGGCCTGAGTAGCTGAAGCTTCCTCACAGCAGACGCTGTGGGTACCAACAGGGAGCATCCACAGACAGGAAGCCGGGAGAAACTGGCTCTGTCCTTTCGGCATAGCTTTGGAAATCGCATAGCACCACCTTTGCCATACTCTATTAGTCAAAACAGTTCTGAAAAGCCACTCCATTTCCAGGACAAGAGACAGACTCTGCTTCTTGTTGAAAGCCTGACAATGTCTTAAAGGAGTGTGTTGGATGGTCATTTTTGAAATATACAAGCTGACACAACATGCATCTCTGAATCTGGTTTCTCTCAAAGGAAATCTGAACTGAACTAAAGAATGATTGGAATGTCCACTACTTCATGATTAGGGACAACTACCCTGTCTCATGGCAGGGTACTAGTCTCCCATCAGCCACAATAACGTGTGCAGATTGATAATGGGGTTTTCTCCCTGGTAGGGCATTTCCAGGCACTGAACCACAGAAGCTAGAAGGAAACCCATCTGTGTATCAAACTGAAAGGGTGGAGACATCATCAAAAAGAGACTCAATGGGAGAAAGAAAACAAACACTTATTGAGCCCCTGCTGTAGTAGATATTTTGCTTAGGTTATAAAGTCTTTGGCAACCTGTCCTTGTCAGCAGGTCTTTTCACTGACCAAAAGCCAATTTTTTTTTTTTTTGAGAGAGAGATTTTTGCCATAGGGCGCATGCACTCGCCAGACAGACAGAGACATAGAGACAGAAAGCGAGAAATCACCCCCCAGGGGGGATGGTCACGCCGCAATCCCTTCTCCTCCATTCTCCTCTCGGGATCTTGGGCATGCACGCACACGGGCCCGGCGTGAGTTTTAAGCCACCGGGTTCGAGACGTGAACCGCGGTCGACTACATGGGAGTCCAGCGACATAGCCATTACACTAACTGCTGTTTCCCATGCCAATTATTTTTAAGTCATCATAAAACCTGAAATTTTCACGACATACCATTTCCTCATTCAATGCTCACAGCACTCCTATCATTATCCCAATATTAGGTCATCAGGAAAGCCACGGTGTATTTTTCTATGTTTTCTATGCAAAAATGCATCATGACTTTCTTGATGACCCAATAGTAACCCAAAGGCTATTCTACAACTGGCTTCGCTTGGGGAGTCGGATGACTGTAGCTGTTGAGGAGGTGCAGATCTTCTCAGAGTAAGGTCTCTAGCCCAGTACTCAGAGTACTTTGGCAGAGCGGACTTAGTGGCATGCTGCCTGTGTGCTGTCATTGCTCCTGAGGAGTCTAATGTGCTCATTGAAGGAAAGAGCAGCATGGTTTAGATATTTTCATTATTTCATTTTCTCCAGATATTTATTGAAAGCTTAAATAAAACAGACTCTATCTAGCCTACCCTTTACTTTTCTTAACTCCAAGAAATGGTTGTTTCTGACACTTGTTTTCTGTTCCAAATCAATCCCTTACCTATGACAAAGTGTCTCTTCTCATCTAATTCTGTGGAATTCGGAAGCATCTAAGGGATGTTTTTACAAAATGGTTCCATTTACAAGTAACTCTATAGCAAAGCCCCCAAGGATAATGATACAGTGAACTTTTAGTATAATATTCTCTTGGATGCAATAATTCAACCATTGTAGCCCAGATCATGGAATCCTTGGTTTAATGAGAGTTTTGCTGCAAGGCATCCAATATCCACTCAATGTACTTAAGAAAATCAGGTAAACCAGGTGTTTCCTCAATGAACAATTCAGAGTTTTGTTACACAAAAAATAATGAACCAAAATAGAAGATAATATTTCTAGCAAAACATACCAATCCTATACAGTTCCTGTTTTCCCAGAGACCTTGAATGTATCATTTCACATATACATTTTAAAAGTAATTAACTTAATGCATGTTTTGCAAAGAAAAACACCCCCTAAAAAAATCATTATTCATGATAATGATTAACCTCTCACATTGACCAACATGTGTTCAATCATAAAAGTCTATCAAGCAACGAAGCATAATTTTTAACTTCTAAGGCCTTGACATATATAATGTGATTAACTGAAATTTCTAAGTTTATGAAAAATCCTGCTTCAATAATTAAAAATAAGGAATGCCATGTTTACAAATATGTTTACTCATATCTCTTAAGTTAGCTCAGCGGCAGATTCTTTTCATTTTGTCAAAATCAGAATGTCCATGAACACAAATATTAAATCGATCGGCCATATCCTACCTATAATTCATTGCTGATTGCGCTCAGAAGACCAGGATCTATTCTAACACACGACCCAAGATAATTCTCACTATAAAGTAAAGTAAAATTTCATTCCACATCTAACTCCCTAATTTAAGCAAAGTATACAAAAACCAGGTCTTTTTCCAAATATTACAACGTTAGAAGAAAATCTAAAATGTATTCGAAGTCCGAGTTTACCTGAAAACATTTCAAAATATCCTCAGAGAAGGTCTTAGGAAGAAAGACAAAGCACATAATGACAGCAGTTGAAAGGAAGAGATAGAGCCTAAGTTTCATCATCTAGGCATGATTTGCTCTGGTTTCAATGTTTTCTGCCTCTTCACTCCATGACTTTATGACTCCAAATTTGAAAACCAAATCAAAACGTTCCAGCTTTCATCATTTGTACAAATCTATTAACTTCAAAAGGAACCTTGCATATGGTTAAGGTAACGAATCTATCTCTCAAACCAAGACACTTTTAAGAATAAAGGGGGAAATTCTAATAATTAAGTCTGCTCCATAGACATAAACTGGGTCTATCCTGTCTAAACTGGGACATAGGTTCACTCTACATAGGGACAATAATAACTTCATCTAAGAGAAATTAAATTCAGAATGAGCAGTCCTCTAGTTGTTCTTTAAAAACTTCATGAAATTCTGCATTGAATTGATGTTTTCCTTCTACTTAAAAATTCTAAAACCTTGCTGATGGAAGTCCCAGTCCTTGCGGTGACTTACTTGGTTTCTTAACTAAGCTACTATAGATTACATACAATTTCTTATAGACTTACCAGAGCCCTGGTATTTGAGGAAAAATATAAATACAAGGACACAAACTGGACAGACATATGCCACTAAACCGTATCCATCAGCTGATATTGTATTATCATCTCCTAAAGGTTTGGAAATTTAAATGAACCTGTATAGAAAAGCATGCTTAGAACTGTATTGACATTTCCCTGAGCTAAATTTTCTTCCCCAATACTGTTCAGCGTTACCTGCTTCTCTCTGAACCCCTGTGGGTACAGAGTTCCCTCATCTGTGAGGCTTATAGTGGGCTATATACTTACACCGGAGTTCTCTGATGGCTGGGTTGTTGTTGTTAAATTAGATGCACCGCTCCAAAGGA
>NW_006160010.1:3727266-3730416 GCF_000334495.1 Tupaia belangeri chinensis
ACCGCTCCAAAGGAATCAGATCTTGGGATAGCTCCAAAGGCAGGTTATTTTCCTTTCATTCCCAATTGAGTCAGAAAAATTTATTCATTTACTAGTCAGAAAATAAACTTGATGCATGTTCCTCAGGAGATCCATGCGCTGTACCTTTTTATGGCAGAATGCCACATGAACATCAGAAAGGAATACTGGGTCACGTGGCCCATGGCCACAGCTGCTCAGACCACAATTCACTCTGAGCTTGTACGGTAAGCAAGGCAGAGTCCAGAAACTACTGCAGAAAACAGGCCCATAGGGAAGACTCCTGTGATCCAGGTGGGGCCTTCCGTCTGGCTCTCCTGCCAGTGCCTCACACACTCTGGGGATGCTAGGCCACATACGGACTTTCCACCAATAGGGGTTGGGGGAACCATAGGCATAGACAAATTTTTCATGACATTTTCTGATTCCAGACCACCGTCTCTACTCCCTCTCCCACTGCCACTTTGGGCTTATTCCCACCTTCTCCCAGTTTTTCCTACTGGTTCTAACCGTAGACCTCATAGTCCTCTTTCTGACTAAAACTGAGTAAGAAAATTATTTCTTGTTCAGTCATGACCATTTTCACTGAAGAAATGGTTATATATGTTCAGTGAGTGATGGGCTTTCTGTTGTCCAAAAAACAAAACACCTTACTAAATGCTTTAATAAATTTCCCCTTAAAAATAAGTGATTATGAGAATAAATGATTGTCAAAATCAAGCATGGACCTAGTTTTATTTTGTTTTGTTTTCATTTGAAAATAGTTCTGAATAAGAGATATCCCCAGTAACATATATACTTTAAATCATTGACAGTGCAGCAATGAGTTAACTGATACTAAAGCAAAAAGTTGGCAATTAAAATGTTAAGGGAATTAAGATTTCATTCCTCTTCCTGGAAAAAAAAAATCACCATTATTTGAAGCTTACCAAAAAAAAGCTTTTTTATAGGCATATTTTAGCCTACCATGTTGTAATCAAGCATTTTTATGGATCCCATTTATATTAATAAGGCAGTAAAGAAAGAAGCTTCAGATTAAAAAAAAAAAAATCTATGTCTCAGAAGCCTTAAGAGCCAATGACAAGACGAAATAGGAGCCAGCATCTCCCGATTTTGCCAGCTAGACTGGATGCCTCCTGTTTCCAACTCTGTTTGCTTTTTTCTTTGGTCAATGTGGGAACACTCTGACCAGTCTCGAAAAGTAGGGCTTGATGGCCTGTCATGTGAAAAGCTATTAACATATCCACAGTTGGCTCTGAAATATACTCTCAAGAATTTAGAAGATTTGCCAACCCCCATTTGAATTTTTCTTCTGGAAAGTGTACTTTTATTAACACCCTCCTCTCTACTGTGGATAAAAATGGTCGCAAAATTCTCATGGGAAAAAAAAAAAAAAAGAGCATTCTCAAGAGCCTCTGTAGATAGAGAACTCGCGTTCCTGGCCAAGAATAAGAATGAGAAAGTCTGAAATGTTTAGCGCCTCTGATTAAACCTTCAGTGGTATATTTCTCTCAGACAAAGCATTTGTCATCAGTGGCTTGTCTCCTTGAGTATGATTTATACAGTTGGACTGAAATTGGCTGAATAATTTATGCTATTTATTGTTCTGGAAAGTTTCTTAATAAATAAATAAATAAATAAGCAATGCTGTGTTCAGAGAAAAGTGGCAAATGTCAGTGGTATAAAGAGGGGGAAAGTTATTTTTCCATGTTGGAAGCTAATAAAGTGTATTTAAGAGGAATGGTCTCTACATAGGAGGGCAGGGCTCTAATAGGTGAGTATTGTCAGCACTTTCAATGAAACCAATTGGCTAAGAGAAGCTGTCAAATAGGTGTGAAATGAGCTAAAATTACGAGCGATACACTTTCTTTTAAGGTACTTTGCTTTGTTCCTTACAGTGCCTTGCAGCAAAAAATTTAATTTAAATACTGAAAATGGAATGCATCTATATTGATTTAAATTCACTAAGCAGGTCTTGGAATCTATTTCCTGTTTCCTGCGTAAGTGCAGAGAGTGTGCGAGTGTGTGTATGCGCTCTCCTATGAGTGCCGTCAGCTTTTCCACTATTTATGAGTGAGTCACAGTTTATTAGAACCTACCACAATGTATATTAGCATAAAACACATAACTTGAATTGTCAGTTTATAAAATTTTCAGAATGTATGATGATGGTTCTGTTCTTACTGTAAATTTTCACATAGCTCCAGTGATTTATCCTACCTGCTAAAACACTGGGCTCGCATTGGAACTTGGTTGTTTTTTGTTGGGGCTTGTTTATTCTGCCCGACTTTTTGTTTTTCGGTTACCGTTTTATTACATAAATTTTATTCCTGGAACCACACCAAAGACAGGGTTATAGACAAAAGAATGGCTGGATGAGTGTGCAGAAATACATGTGGTTCAATTCAGCTGAAACAGTCTCGTAGATAACTCACTGTAAGCTATGACTAAAAATATGTGAAATGTTTACAGGCTGCATAATATATATGTTTGACATATTAAAGGAGACTTCTATCAGCTGCTCAGCAACCATTCCAGAAAACCGCCTTAAAAGAACTCAAGCAAAATCACAGCCCCTCATCTGCAGTGCTGTTTCTAATTTGAAGGCAAATTCATCTCTGACATACAGCAGATTCCGTGCAGGTGGAGGCAAGCCCCTCTCTGCTCCTCTCTCTGCCAGTCAAATTATGTCATCAGTGAAGGATCACTGGTTTTTAATGATACGGTGGCCTCCATACTGAGAAGCAGTCCTAGCAGAGCAGTATGCATAGCCAATAAAATGGCTGTCACCAAATTACAATTGACACTTAACATCACTAAATCTGCAGTGTAATTCCTTGTGACAGTTGTGTAGGTATATTAGAAGAAAATAATTTACTTCAAACCCAGCATGTTAGACACATTTTCCTGAGCGTAATTCATGTCACATTTACAGTAGCCAAAGCAAGCAGTCTCGAGGCAACCTTAATCTGGGAAGAGATCATAGATACTAACATGTTCGTTGAAGTATGATTATTTATGCATGCAATAAACAAAGCTAGAGCAGTTGTTCATTGTAGGTTTTAATTGTTATTGGGGTTTTTAATTGTTATTGGGTTTTAAATGAATATTAGCCTCTTTTGCTGTAGGGAA